>NC_029791.2:121428398-121449648 GCF_000816755.2 Arachis ipaensis | reverse complement strand
GAGCTTTTTGGCTATATGGTTCATTACACATTGTCTCTATAAAAACTACACAAACTAAAGTGGAAAACCTGTATTCCTATATATAGTGATCATATAAAACATGGTTGATTTTTAAAAAGAATTGCTTATTTTAATGAGAAATTTTAGGTGATGAATATTTTTTGAATTTTATTTTATATTTAAACTAACACTAACTAACTTATTTTTTTAATACTAAATGTGTTAGCTTTCTAGCATTATCTTATTTTCATTTTCTAAACTGTTTTCATGAAAGTCAAATCGGTTAAATTACAAAAAAAATAATGAAAATTTGTGGCTAGAGTTTATCACATTATGTAATCATATATTGGTATGTTTATCAAGTATTAAATCAAGTTGTCAACTTATTATGCTAGAACTTTATAGAAATATTATTAGTTGGAATTGATTAAAAAATGACTTAGTAATTAAAAAAATTAGCATATTTAAGTCTATAAATAAGCATAATATGTAATTATATCATTCAAACGAAGTTCATAAATTAATATAAATTTAAATTGAAAGTCTTTACTTTTTTTTATTAGAAAAGTTAATAGAAAATGGAGATATGTCTTAATGTTATAGTGTAGTTCTTTTTCAATATATTATTATATTATTGTTGAAAAAAAATATACCAAAATTGTATTATGTTATATTATCGTTAGATGTTTATGTGAGTGAGCAAACTTGGTATAAATTCTTGTGGAATTTATATTTACATAAACGGTGGTAATGATGAAAATATTTTTATGTTTTTAAAGAAGGGTGAATTCATTACTTTGTGTGTTTTTGTATTTAGATTTTAGAGAGTCAGTCAAAGAATATTACCTGAAAGGTAAAAACTCAAGTAAAGTCGACTTTACGTGAAGTTGATATTAAGAGTCGTTAGATGATTTGACTGAATTTTTATCTAACAGTTCTCAGATATCAACTTCGCATGAAGTTGACTGCACCTGAGTTTTCATCTAGCTGAAAACAATATATATTTTGGAGCTAAGTCAACTACGTGCATTATTGTTCAACTTTCAACTTTGTGATTAAACTAATTAACGATACTATTATATGTATATAACCCAGAAGGTTTTAGTCTTCCTTAAGCAACAAGAATCACTGAATTAGTGAGTTTAATTAATTCTTTTTTGACTCAGCAGAATCAAGCTAAGCAAGACAAAGAGAAAGAAGAAGATGATGAATTCATTGAAGCCTCATCATGCAGTTTGCATACCATACCCAGCACAAGGCCACATAAGCCCAATGATCAAACTAGCAAAGCTTCTTCACTTCAATGGTTTCAACATCACTTTCGTCAACACAGAGTTCAATCACAAGCGCCTTCTAAGATCTAACGGTCCTGATTTCCTTAGTGACCATCACAACCCTTTCTTTCGTTTCAATACAATCCCTGATGGTCTACCTGAGTCCGATGTGGACGCCACACAGGATACTCCCACCCTCTGTGAGTCGCTTAGAAGAAATTGCTTAGCTCCATTTAGGAACCTCTTGTTCAAACTTAACAGCACCGTGGATGCTCCTCCAGTTTCTTGCATAGTCTCTGATGGTGTCATGAGCTTTACCTTAATTGCTGCCGAAGAATTGGGAATTCCTGAGGTGCTTTTTTGGACTATGAGTGCTTCTGGGTTCTTGTGTTACCTTCACTGTGATCAACTAATTGAAAAGGGGATAACACCCTTCAAAGGTACATAGTAATGAATAAATTAAGGTGGAAACTCAGGTGCAGTCGACTTCAAGTGAAGTTGATAGATGAGAGCCGTTAGGTGGTTTGACTGATTTGACTAAATTTTCATCTAACCGCTCTCAACTATCAACTTCACGTAAAGTCGACTACACCTGAATTTCCACCGTAAATTAATTGTAATATTGATCATATAAGCTTTGAATAAATCATGTATATATGTTAAGTACATATGTTTGAGTTGCAGATGCGAGTTATTTAACAAATGATGAGTATTTGGAGAGAAATACCATCGATTGGATACCAGGCATCAAAGAATTAAGGTTAAGAGATGTTCCCAGCTTCATCAAAACCACAGACCCAGATGACATTATGCTACAAGTTTTGCTTGAAGAAGTTGGCAGAACTAAGGAATCAAATTGCCCAATCATTCTCAACACATTTGATGCATTAGAGCATGATGCCTTGGAAGCAATTTCATCCATTTTGCCTCCACCTATCTACACCATTGGTCCCTTAAATTCACTCTCCAAACACATCATACATGATAAGGATTACATGAACACTGTGGGATGCAACCTGTGGAAGGAGGAACGAGAGTGTCTTAAATGGCTTGAAACCAAGGATCCAAACTCTGTGATTTACGTGAACTTTGGGAGCATCACGATTATGACGAGTGAGCAATTGGTTGAGTTTGCATGGGGACTCGCTAACAGCAACCATTCTTTCTTGTGGGTCATAAGACCGGATCTGGTCGCCGGCGACAACGCAGTTCTTACTCAAGAGTTCGTTACAGAGACAGAGAACAGAGGCATGTTATCAGGTTGGTACCAACTACGGTGACAACTCATTGCAGTTGTTTTGGTGAGAAATTAATAGCTAAAAATTTTTACAATACAATTTAGTCAAATATATCTACTCGTATTATATTATAGTTCTTAATTATTAACTTTGTACAATATAAACTGCATATTAATTTCTACCACTATTTATTTATTGGGTTTCACTCCATCATTAGTATAAAATATAAGAAACATTTCAAGTGCATGGAGAGTATCGGTGTTCCAGTTATTTTAACCGTTGATCTGAATTATAAAAATTATATATACATTAATTGAAATCAACGGTTAAAACAATTGGTGCACCAGTACTCCCTGATGCACTTAAAATATTTCCTAAAATATATATTAGAATATAATTACACATTAAAAATAAATTAAATTATATATGTATTTATATACAAATATATTGATAACTAATTTTAGTCACTAATTTTAGTATACAAATATTTTTTTTTTGTTATCTGTGTGTTTATTGGGTTATATACAAATGAAAAGTGGCCTTTGTGCCTGTTGGAATTCTAGTATTAATAAAATTTTCTAAGTCCATGACTGAATACACAGGTTGGTGTCCTCAAGAGGAAGTGCTGGGTCACCCTGCAATTGGAGGATTCTTGACACACAGTGGTTGGAATTCAACCGTGGAGAGCTTGAGTAGCGGCGTGCCAATGATATGTTGGCCTTTTTTCTCGGAGCAACCGACAAACTGTCGATTTTGTTGCAAGGAATGGGGTGTTGGGTTGGAGATAGAAGGTGGTGTGGTGAGGGAGAGAGTTGAAAAGCTTGTGAGGGAGTTGATGGAGGGAGAGAAGGGGAAGGAGTTGACCAAGAAAGCCTTGGAATGGAAGATACTTGCACAAGATTCCACTACTCGTGAGAATGGGTCTTCTTTTATGAATTTTGATAAACTTGTTCGTCATCTTCTTGGTGGCGATAATTAAGTGACAACTTGTATGCTTTAATTTGGATTTTCTTTTGTTTCCTTGTCCCATTCAAAGTTGCGTTTGGATTTATTACTTGTTTAGGGGCTGTTCTTTTGATAAAAAAAATATTTTTTTTATTTTTTAATGTGTTTGACAATTTTTCTATTTATACATATTTATTTTATATTTTATTATGTCTTCCTTATTTATTTTACAACACGCTATCAGTACGAGACTCTGATCAAATTTTTGGAAGACTCAGGTAATAAATTTTTATTATGTCGAAACTCTCTTATTTTGAATTTAATGCTCTTGATATATTTGGAAACAACTATTTATCATAGATACTAGATGCTGAAATCCATCTTGATTCAATGGATCTTGAAGATACCATTAAGGCTGAAAATAATGTATCCCAAAAAGATAAAGTCAAGGCCATGATTTTCCTTCGTCGTCGTCTTGACGAAGGATTGAAAAATGAATATCTCACATTGAAAGATCTTGTAGATCTGTGGAAAGATCTTGCAGAAAGGTATAATTATTAAAAAACGGTGATACTTCCTCAAACCCGATATGAATAGACGCATTTGCGTCTACATGATTTTAAATCCATGAATGAATATAGTTCAGCAATGTTTCGAATCACCTCACGAATGAAATTATGTGGGGAAAAGATATATGATAATGATATGTTAGAGAAAACTTTCTCAACCTTTCATGTCTTGAATGTGCTCCTGCAACAGCAGTAACGAGAAAAATTATTTAAAAAATATTCTGAGTTAATTTCTTGCCTTCTTGTTGCTGAACGCAACAACAAGCTGCTTTTAAAAAGTCACGAAGCGCGCCCAGCTGGCGCCCCCTATTTCCTGAAGTAAATGCGGTAAATCATTACCTTAGAAGAGTAAATGGCAAGGCTTTAGTAACAAGAAAAATTATGGAAGAAAAAGGAATTATGTTCACAAGAAAGGATCTCACCAGAAGTGGGATAAAGAAAGAAACAATGGGCAAAATAAATCAATTGAGGATAAATATTTATGTTGTGGTGGAAAGGACCATTGATCGCATACCTATCATACCACAAGGCATCTAGTCGATCTTTATCAAGCATCTTTGAAAAAGGATGATAAAGAAAAGGAAACAAATTTTGTTTCAAATGATGCTGGAAATTACACCACTCATTATGATGTATCTAATTTCTTTGAGGATCTTGAAGGAAATATTGGCCATTTGATCAATGATAGAATAATTTAATATGAGATTGTTAAGTATTCATGTAAATAAATAATATAAAAAATCTTCTTGTTAAATTTTATTTTCTATGCATCTGAATTTCAAGTATGATGTATAATAAAATATTTATAAATTTCAAAATTAGTGAAAGTACCAAGATAATAATAATAAAATTTTTAGTATATACTATACTTCTTGAAAAAATATTTTCAATCAAGAAAATAATTTTATTGTGCAAATATTTCTACTCATTTTATTGTTATTTGTCTTTGAAAAAAAAATGGCAAGCATATATAATGAAGATGTATGCCTTGCGGATAGTGCAAGTTCGCACACCATTCTCAAAAGTACTATATACTTTACCCCTCTTGTGCCAAAAGAAGAATATGTTAATACTATTATTGGCTCAGACAATGTGATAGAAGGCTCCGAAAGAGCTATAATTTTATTTCCTGGAGGAACAAAATTTGTAATAAATAATGCACTATTGTCTACTAAGTCTCTAAGGAACTTATTGAGTTTCAAAAATATTCGCCGAAATGGATATCATATTGAAACAATGAATGAGGAAAATCATGAGTATTTATGTATCACAACTCATGATTTAAATAAAAAGGTTATATTAGAAAAGTTATCCTCACTTTCATCTGGGTTGTATTATACTAAAATTAGTGCAATTGAATCACATGCCATTATATACCAGAAGTTTACTAGCCCAGATGAACTTATAATTTGGCACGACCGATTGGGTCATCCGGAAACAACCATAATTCGGAGAATTATTGAAAACTCCCATGGACATTCACTAAAGAACCAGAAGATTCTTAAAACTAGTGAATTTTGTTGTGCTGTATGTTCTCGGAAAAAGTTAATTTTAAGGCCATCACCAGTAAAGATTGGATTTGAGTCTCCTGAATTTCTAGAAAGGATTTAAGGCGATATATGTGGACCTATTCATCCACAATGTGGATTTTTTAGATATTTTATGGTCCCAATAAACGCATCTTCGAGATGGTCACATGTGTGCTTATTGTCTTCTCGCAACCTGGCGTTTGCGTGATTACTAGCTCAAGTTATTTGATTAAAAGCACAGTTTCCATAAAATCCAATAAAAGCAATTCGTCTTGATAATGCTGGTGAATTTATTTCCCAAACCTTTGATGCTTATTGTATGGCTAATGGAATAAGTGTTGAACATCCAATAGCTCATATTCACACACAAAATGGGTTAGCAGAATCACTTATTAAACGCCTCCAATTAATTGTTAGACCCTTACTTATGAGAACAAATCTCCCAACTTCGGCTTGTGGGCATGCTATTTTATATGCCGCAGCACTTATTTGTTTGAGGCCAATGAGTTACCATCAATTCTCTCCTATGCAATTAGCTTTTGGCTAGCAGTCAAATATTTCCCATTTAAGAATATTCGGGTGTGCGATATATGTTCCCATTGCACAATCTTCTCGCATCAAAATGGGACCCAAAAAAAATTGGGGATATATGTTGGATATGATTCTCCCTCTATAGTAAGGTATCTTGAGATACAAATTGGGGATGTATTTAAAGCCTAATTTGCGGATTGTCATTTTGATGAATCAAAATTTCTAACATTAGGGGGAGAGAATAAGCTTCCTGAAAAGAAACTTAATTAGAATGCATCATCTTTGATGCATTTGGATCTTCGATCAGGGTAATGTGAATTAGAAGTTCAAAAAATTATACATTTACAAAGGATAGCAAATGAATTGACTGATGTATTTTCTGATACAAAGAGAATAACCAAATCTTATATATCAGCGAAAAATTTTCCAATTCGAATTGATGTCCCAGTAAGACTAGTGGCTACTGAAACAAATTCACGTCAGAAGCGTGGTAGACCGGTTGGTTCCAAAGACAAAAATCTCCGAAAAAGAAAAGAGGTAAATACTATTCCTGTTGAAAAAGACATAATAAGTAGTTGTCCAAAATTCTGATATAGTTTTAATGCTAGAAGACGTTCAAGTACCTGAAAATTGTGAAAATGACGAGATCTCGATAAATTATGTCTTTAACGAAAAGAAATGGGACCAAAATAAGACAATTGTCGATGAAATATTTGCATATAATGTTGCATTAAATATCATGTATGAAAGTAAGGATCTTGAGCCAAAAACAGTCGAAGAATGTCGACAAAGGAATGATTGACCAAAATAGGAAGAAGCCATGAAGGCTGAGTTAGACTCACTTGCAAAATGTGAAGTCTTTGGACTTGTAGTCCGTACACCAGAAGATGTAAAATCTGTTGGATATCGATGGGTATTTGTGAGAAAACGAAATAAGAAAAATGAAGTTGTGCGCTACAAAGCCCGACTTGTGGCACAAGTTTTTTCATAAAGGCCCGGTATAGATTATGAAGAAACGTATTTCTTGTAGTGGATGCAATAACATTGCATTATTTGGTCAGTTTATCCGCATACCATAAACTACATATGCATTTAATGGATGTGGTAACAACCTACTTATACGGATCATTGGATCGTGATATCTATATGAAAGTCCCTGAAGGACTAAAGATGTCTAAACCATTCAATGAATATTCGCAAGGCTTATACTCAGTTAAATTGCAAAGATCTTTATATGGTCTAAAGCAATCTGGACGAATGTGGTATAATCGTCTTACTGAGTATCTGGCCAAAAACGGATTCAAGAATGAGGATATCTACCCATGTGTTTTCATAAAGAAATTTGCATCTGGATTCATCATAATTGCTATGTACGTTGATGATTTAAATATCATTGGAACTCCTGAAGAGATTCCAACAATTATAAAAACTCTAAAAGAAGAGTTTGAGATGAAAGATCTTGGAAAGACTAAATTTTATCTCGACCTGCAGATCGAGCATACAAAAAATGAGATCTTCATTCATCAAACAACATACACAAAAAAGATCTTGAAGAGATTTTATATGGATAAGTCACATTCGTTAAGTACCCCAATGATTGTAAGATATTTGGATGTGGAAAAGGATCAATTCCGTCCTAAGGAAGAAAATGAAGATATCCTTGGTCTTGAAGTACCATATCTTAGTGCCATTGGAGCGCTAATATATCTTGCTAATAATACAAGACCCGATGTATCATTTGCTGTGAATTTACTAGCAAGATATAGTTCCTCCCCAACCAGAAGACATTGTGGTAGAATTAAACAAATTTTTCGATATCTTTATGGAACGTTGATATGGGATTGTTTTATCCATATGGATCCAAGTCACAATTAGTTAGCTATGTAGATGCTGGATACTTGTCTGATCCACATAAAGGGAGATCTCAAACAGGATACATGTTCACATATGGTGGTACAGCTATATCATGAAGGTCCACAAAATAGACGATTACAGCAACATCCTCTAATCATGCTGAAATACTAGCGATACATGAAGCTAGTCGCGAGTGTTTTTTATTCAGGAGTTTGATCCAATATATTCTATCATCATGTGAACTAATTGACCATAAGATAGCTCAACTTAAGGGTTTGAAGATAATACAGCAACTGTCCTGTTTGAAGATAATACAGCATGCATTTCTCAACTTAAGGGTGGATACATCAAAGGTGATAGAACAAAGCATATTTCTCCCAAATTCTTCTTCACTCATGATCTTCAAAATCAAGGGACAATTGATGTCCAACAGATCCGCTCAAGTGACAATCTGGCAAATTTGTTTACAAATTCACTCCCAAAATCCTCCTTTGAAAAATTGGTACATCAGATTGGGATGCGCCGATTTCGAGATATAAAATAATGTCGACAAGAGAGGGAGACTGTACTCTTTTTCCCTTGGTCAAATTTTTTTCCATTGGGTTTTTCTTGACAAAGTTTTTAATGAGGCAGTCCCCATCAAAGGATATTGTACTCTTTTTCCTTCACTAAAATTTTTTTTCCATTGAGTTTTTCTTTAGTAAGGTTTTAACGAGGCATAATCCTAAATGTTCATCCAAGAAGGAGTGTTGTGATAAGATAAGATAGCCTGAGGTGGATGCCTATTTTCCATAAGGTTTAAGTTTTCAAGAGAAATTGCATTTAATAAGGTCTGAAAACATAACCTTATGTATGTATATAAATAGAGGCTTAAGCCTCTTACGAGATACACAACAACATAAATAAAAGCACTTCTCTCTCTTTTCTCTCCATATTCTACTAATACAATATCAATATATTATAATAGTATTGGTGAATATTAATATTAAAGTCTTCATTTATACATATTTATTTTATATTTTATTATGTCTTCCTTATTTATTTTACAACAAATTATATATGACCGAATTATAAATGCAGGTAAATTTAATTTATGAATATGAATTAAAGGCTCTTCTTTTTTTTTTATAGAGTAAGAGAGGAGAAAAAAGGTTAATGAAACTCATATCATAATAACAAAGGTCTTGAATATTGTGATATTATGTGCCACCGTCATTATGAAGAGGAAACACCACACAACGTACAAATTTGGAAGTCATTGCTAACTGCAAAGTAAAGCAGATCTATGGCTGAATCTTTCTCTTTTTTTAGTTGGTTATTAAAAAACTGAATACATCATTCGATTCTCTCTCTCTCAATACATATATTCTGAAATACTTTAAGCCTAATACAAAGAATATGGTTCAAGAGTATGAGAAATTCTAATGAATCAGTTTAATGATTAAATATTTTTTTGAATTTTAAAAAAGATATTACAAAGAAAAAATTAAAATTCTTTGACGTCGGGACGTCATTTAGGTCACCAATCTTGGTGAGGCTAACAATCTCACTATAGTGAAAATAGCTAAAAGCCCACCTTGGTTGGCTAAGCCAAAAATGCACCTCTTACTCTCAAAGAGTCTAGAAGAAGATAAGCACACAGCTTATTTAAATATATAACTCAATCATATCAACTCATAAATAAAAAGGATACATACGCATATTTATACTAGTAGGGGAGGGGAAGCCTTTGAGTATTAGGCGATGTGGGACTAATTCATATGCATATTATAATAACATAACTAAACTTTACTACTTTAACTAATATTGCTAATAACCTAATAGATGCTCCTACATCATTCTTCCTGGGTTGGAAGAGGTTTGGTCTCATCTCCTATTGATTCTGCATCTTCTTCATAGTAAGGTGACAGATCAGCAACATTAAAAGTGGCAGATACTCCATAGTCTCCTGGAAGCTCAATCTTGTAAGCATTATCATTAATGCGCTCCAAGACTCTGAATGGTCCATCCGCTCGAGGAGACAATTTCCCGTGAGACTTAGGAAATCGTTCATTTCTCAGATGAATCCATACTAAATCTCCGACATTGAAAATATTTGGTCTCCTATGTTTGTTGGCTTGGGCCTCATACTGAACAGTCTGACGTAATATCTTCTGTCGTACCTCCTCGTGGAGCTTCTTAATTTGTTCAGCACGTTCATCAGCATTTGCACTATACTCTCGAGGAGTTGGTAACGGCGGAAGGTCTAAAGGACTCAGGGGTCGCTTGCCATATACCACCTCGAACGGACACCTCCCTGTTGTTTGACTAATGGAATTATTGTAGGAGAACTCGGCTTGTGGCAAAACAAGATCCCACTGGCGAGGGTGTTTTCCCACAAAACTTCGTAGCAAATTTCCCAAGCTTTTGTTGACCACTTCTGTTTGACCATCCGTTTGCGGATGACTAGCAGAGCTAAATTGTAGGTGAGTCCCTATTTTTCTCCATAAAGTCCTCCAGAAGTGACTCATGAACTTCACGTCTCGATCTGAAGTGATTGTTTGAGGAATACCATGCAAGCACACAACCTCTTTAAAGTACAAATGTGATATGTAGGAGGCATCATCTGTCTTATGACAAGGTACAGAATAAGCCATCTTTGAGAATCTGTCAACAACCACCATAACAGAATCCTTTTGCCTCTATATCCTAGGTAATCCCACGACGAAGTCCATGCTAACATCTTCCCACGGGGACTTCGGAACAGGCAACGGCTTGTACAAACCAGTGTTTTGATCTCCACTTTTAGCAATGTGACAAATGTAGCATCTCTGAATGTGACGAATGACATCCCGCTCAAGTTTTGGCCAATAGAATTTCTCTTTTATGAGAGCCAATGTCTTGTCCCTTCCAAAGTGTCATGCTAATCCTCCATTATGGGTCTCCCAGATAATTTATTGGCGTAGTGAACAACGGGGAATGCACAACTGATTGCCTTTGAAAAGATAACCTTCTTGAATGAAGAATTGTCGATAGGGTTGTTGCAAGCAGCACGTCTAGATTTCTCCGAAATCTTGATCTCCCTCATATAACTCCCTTACAATCTCAAAGCCAACAACATTAATTTGTAGAGTGGAAAGGAGAGTGTGTCGTCAGCTTAAGGCATCGGCAACCTTATTTTGAGTCATAGATTTATGCTTAAGGAGAAATGGAAAAGATTATAGAAACTCACTCCCAGTTGCATGGCGTCGATTCAACTTTTGTTGGGAGTTAATATGTTTAAGATCCTCGTGATCAGTATACAAGATGAACTCATTAGGCAATAGATAATGGCTTTAGTGGCTTTATGCTCGTATAATCGCATAAAACACCTTGTCATAAGTGGAATACTTCAATTTAGCGTCATTAAGCTTTTCACTGAAGAAAGCAATTGGTCGGCTTTCTTGAGAAAGTACAGCACCGAGACCAACATTTGAAGTGTCACAATCGACCTTAAACATGGAATCAAAGTTTGGAAGTGCAAGTACAGGAGCAATAGCAATCCTTTCCTTCAATGCCTCAAAACTCTGTTGCGCCTTAGCACTATATGTAAAGGTATCATGCTTAAGACATTTAGTAAGTGGAGCAGTAATAGAGCTAAAATTCTTGATGAATCGCCGATAGAACGAGGCTAATCCATGGAAGCTCCTTATATCATGCAACGTCTTTGGATTAGGCCAATTAACAATAGCATCAATTTTTCTATGATCCACCTCAATGCCTTGACTTGTCACAACATATCCCAGAAATATGACTCTATTCGTCAAGAAGTCACACTTCTTGAGATTAGCATATAGTTTTTGCTCTTGAAGTACCGCAAATACTTGACGTAGGTGGACTAGGTATTCATCATGATCCTTACTATATATTAAGATGTCATCAAAGTAAACAACAATAAACTTCCTAATGAGGGATCGGAATACCTGGTTCATCAAGCGCATGAAGGTGCTTGGTGCATTAGAGAGACCAAATGGCATAACAGCCCATTCGTACAATCCATCTTGTGTCTTGAAAGATGTCTTCCATTCATCACCAGGCCTCATATGGATTTGATGATAGCCACTCCTTAAATCAATCTTAGAGAAGATAACAACATCATGTAATTGATCCAGCAGATCATCAAGTCGGGGAATAGAGAACCTGTACTTGATGGTGACCTTATTCATAGCATGACTATCAATGCACATACGCCACGAACCATCTTTCTTTGGAACTAGCAGAGCAGGAACAGTGCAAGGACTAGCACTTTCTTTGACTAGGCCTTTGTCTAGGAGATGTTTTACTTGGCGTTGCAACTCGTCATGCTCCTTAGGACTCACACGATATGCTGGCTTGTTTGGGATCACCGAACCAGGGACAAAATCGATGGCATATTGAATATCTCGCATTGGTGGTAACCCGTTAGGGATCTCCTCAGGGACCACATCAGAAAATTCTTCAATTAAAGGCTTGACATCCTCATGCATGGACAAGGTCTCTTTGTTCTCCTCACAAATTAGTACAAAACACATGAAGTTAAACTTTCGATGAGTTTTGTTAAGGTCTAACCTTGTGATTAAGGACGACTCAACTTGCTTCTCGTACTCATCAGGTCTTAATGAAGTCAACACAATCTTTACTCCATCCTTGAAGAAGGAATACGTATTCTTGAACCCGTCGTGGGCAGCACGACAATCATATTGCCACGGACGTCCTAGCAATAAGTGACATGCGTCCATTGGGATGACATCACACCATACTTCATCTGTGTATTTACTCCCAATTGAAAATTGAATGCAACATCGCCTTGTTACTTTGACCTTATTCCCTCTTCTCAGCCACTGCAACTTATAAGGGTGAGGGTATTCCTTGGGTAGTGCACCTTGTGTGGAAAATGTTATGGCGGAGCCATCCTTCATCTTCAGTTAGCATGGAAGTGTTCAAAATAGAGTGAACTACCAAAGCTTCACCACAATCCGCTGGAACCTCCTCTTCAGCATCATACTCAATATCATCCTCCTTCTCAAACTCTTCACTTGGCTCTTCATGGTTTTCTTCTTCAATTAGAGTGATAACTCTTCGATTTGGGCAATCAACAGCAATATGCCCAAACCCTTGGCACTTGAAACACCTTCTGTTGGATTCAGTAGAGCGAGAAGAGTTGTGCTCCTTATTGGCTTGTGAAACTTTTAAAGGACTTACCTTAGAGGATTGTTGAGGAGTCCATTTCTTCTTTGGAAGATTAACCACCCCTCTCTCTTTTGAGAAGTGATTGTTCTTCTTCTGTGTTATTTGCCTTTTAACCTTCAACGCTAGTCTTGTGATATCATCTAATGTCCAGATTAGTTGTAGTTGAACAATGTTTGCAATGTCTTCATTAAGCCCTCCGAGGTAGCGAGCAACAGTTTGTTCTTCAGGCTCTTGAATGTCACACTTGATAAGAAACTCTTCAAACTCCATAGTGTATTCCTCCACGGTCAATGATTTTTGTTTCAAATTGTGAAATTTGATGAAAACTTCTTGCCTGTAGTGCTCTAGAAGGAACTTTTTCCTTAGTTCATTGCACATTTTATCCCATGTCTTGATCTTGCTCCATCCTTCTCTTTCTCGCTGACGCTTGAGATTATCCCACCATACTGACGCGTGCTTCTTTAACTTGATCGCCACAAGCTTCATACGCTTGTCATCTGGAATGTCTTTTAACTCGAATACTCTTTCCACTGTGCAAAGCCAGTCAATGAAATCAGTAGGTTGGAGTCTCCCTTCAAACTCAGGAATATCAATTTTGATTCCTAAGTCTTTAGCTTTGTGCGTTGTACTGTGCCGTACTCTTCGTGTGGACAAATCTTCAGATGAAGAAGAATAATGAAATAGATTTGTATTATCCTCTTCGCTAGAAGGACTGTCTTCAGTCTGGTTTCCATGATTATATTGAGCAGCTTCACATTTTACAAGTTGCTCTTGCAACTCTTTAACCTGACAGCGTAATTCCTCTACTTCAATTTTTTAAGTAGTTCTATGCTTTGGAGCCATCTTTTACTACTATGCAATGAGATTGATGCTTGGATGTTGATGTTGTGATGATGATGAGGATGCACCAATGATGATAATGATGGAAATGAACGAATATAATCACCAACAGAAATGGCATCAAAAGAAGAGAAAAGAACAATATTACCCGGAACTTCGCAGCAGACAATCCATACTGACGACGACTTGTACCAACAGCGAGAAAACCGCACTAAAGACCGTACCCACAAACCAAATAAATTTTTATTGGAGCAAGTCGAGGACTGACCTTTCTCTGATACCAAACTGATGCCGGGACATCGCTTGGGTCACCAATCTTGGCAAGGTTAACAATCCCACTATGGTGAAAATAGCCAAAAGCCCACCTTGGTTGGCTAAGCCAAGGATACACCTCTTACTCTCAAAGAGCCTAGAGGAAGATAAGCACACAACTTATTTAAATATATAACTCAATCAATTCAACTCATAAATAAAAATGGTACATACGCATATTTATACTAGTAGGGGAGGAGGAGCCTTTGAGTATTAGGTGATGTGGGACTAATTCATATGCATATTATAATAACATAACTAAGCTTTACTACTTTAACTAATATTGCTAATAACCTAATAGATGCTCTTGCATCATTCTTCATCACTTATTATAATACCTAATAACTTAATTTTATGAAGTTAATTACTACATTGTAATCATCATTTTACTATTAGAGAAAAGGTTACAACATTAACTATATTAAGAGCATCATATGAACATATGATATTAGAACAAAATTTCAAACAACTCATGAAAATATCAATTCATTCTCCTAGATCAACTTAATTTAAAAGGCAATTCATAACCTTTAAAGAAATATAAGAAAATGAGCCCATGACATCACAACCTCACAACCTCATAATATATGCACTATTCCAAATACGTGCACTAAGGTATGATCTATAACTTAATTCTTTTTGCGACACATGCTAATTTGAGCGTCAGAGTCCTTACAGAAACACCGTCCACTATTGAGAATGACGAACTCGAAACATTAGGAACTCAGACTAGGAGGATGGCAACACCATCGTGTCTGCAACTTACTATCTATAATTTTGTTCAGATAACTCCTAAATTTAGAAAATCAAAAATATTTCTGAGCAATAATATCGTATGTGGAGACACATCGCTTGTCATATTTTCTTCAGTATGAGTTCTATCCCAAGGTTTGAAAATCATAAATTTCAAACCTCTAAATTATTGAGTTTGAATATCAAATTGATCTTTATTTTTCTTTTTGTCCTTTAGAGAAAAACTAAAAATTACATAAAAAAGAAGAAAATAAGATCAAATCTCATAATAATTTTAATTATATTGAAAAATCATATCATATTATCATATCTCATTACAAATGAGTTTAACACAACATATGTTCACAAGATGAACAATATACTTAAACATAAAAATAAAGCAGAAAATACATGGTCATTATATGCTTTAAATGTTTATAATTGCTAAACCAATTAAATAGTAGATGATTTGGAGATTTAGTAACGACATAAAAGTTGTAAAGAAATAAATTGAAAAAAAAAATTTTCGAAGTTTACAAAGCCGAAAAACAAAAAGTCGTTCTCTACTAATGAAAAAAATGTTAAGAATTCTAATTAAACTCCTTGAAGGTAAATCACATTCATACTTAGACACGTAAAGGTATGATTTATTTTATTTAAATTTTTATAAAATATTTGAGCATATTATTATTTAAAAAAATAATATAGAAATTTGTGATAGACATAAAGAAATAATCTCTGAATAATTGATTATTGAAAAAAATTTCACGAGTTAACTAATCTAAATTGAAAATTTTCATCATTCAATTCTCCAAACAATTGCTTTAGATCAAAAAAATTCATTTAGATAAATTATACTTAAATGGAAAAAATTCATTAAGCAATTGTTTTGCAAAAAATAATTTCTTTGTTTTAAACTCAACATTTTCATGATTGAGTTACTATTTCATGTATAGCAAATTTAATAATGATTAATTTTGACAACTTAAATTTATTTTGATATGTCTTCGTCAGAATCTCAAAAACTTAGACGTTCGAATTTACAAGCTAAGAGTTGGGATACCACAACGGAAAATCCATGAAACCGAAAAATTTTAAAACGAAGAAAAATCAATCCGACATTCAAGGAATGAAAACATCGACTCTTGATCCTAAAATCACAATATACAAACTTTGATTATAGACTGTTGTACTATCTTAAATATAGCTTATTTAAACTTACAATTGTATTTCTTAAAACTTTCAGTTTAAGTCTTCTCTTTCTCCAATTTATCCTAGATTGTATTTCTCATCTCTGATGGTGTTACCCCATCAAATGTTGGAAGAGGTTATAGGGTTCGACAGCTTATCAGAAGGGTTATTCGTATAGGCAGGTTGCTTGGTATAAAAGGTGATGCTATGGAAGAGGAAGACCTTGAAGGGGCAATTTTACCATTATTGCTAAGAAAGTTGTGGAACTAAGCACCATTATTAATTTCGATGTTAGGAGTGGATCCCACCACATCTTTGAGGAATTGAAGAGAGAAGAGCTTCGTTTTGTACAAACATTGGAGAGAGAAGAAAAGTTGCTTGAAGAGAAATTTGCTAATGCTTTGTCAAGTGCTAAGAAAAATGGAACTGCACCTTGCTTGGTTGGCGAAGACGTATTTCTTTTGTATGAAACATATGGATACCCTATTGAAATAACAAAAGAAGTGGCTAAAGAATGTGGTGTGAGTGTTGATATAAATAGTTTTGATACTGATATGGAGAAGCAAAGGCGCCAATCTCAAGCTGCACACAATATTGTCAAACTTGCCACAGGAAACAGGGCAAATATTGCAGAAAATGCATCTGATACTGAATTTATAGGCTATGACAATCTTTATGCTAAATCAAATGTACAAAGCCTAGTAGTAAATAGTGATCCAGCTGCACAAGTTAGTGAAGGGAGTAACATGAAAATTTTGTTAAATAAGACTCCATTTTATGTTGAATTAAGGGGACAAATTGGAGATCATGGTTTTATTTATGTTGTAGAGGGTGAAAATTAACCAAAAGATGTTGTGGAGATAACAGATGTTCAGAAGTCTTTAGATAACATATTTGTTCACAAGGGTACTGTTCATAGTGGATGTAAAGTTGAGGAAGAGAGCTAAGGTATAACAATTGTTGACTTTCCCATTTCAGTAACCAATTTGGTGAATCATAACTCACTACAATGTGATACAGACACATCCTTTGTATCACGTTAGTTTTCAAATTTCAAGTGTGGTTCATGTTGATAGCAAATATATTTGGTGCTTTGTAGGATCGTCATACTATTACTCATTTATTACAAGCAGCACTAAAGAAAGTGATTGGTCAAAAAACCTCACAAGCTGGTTCTTTGGTGGCATATGAACGTTTGAGATTTGATTTTAAATTCCACCGACCCCTTCTTGACAGTGAGTTTGGATAAATTGAATGGCTAATCAATGACTGGATTGAAGCAGGAATACTTCTTCAAACCAAAGTGATAGCCACTTGCTGATGCAAAACATGCTGGAACTATCGCAATGTTTGGAGAAAAATATGGAGAAGAGGTTGGAATTACTCCATACACATATGACATAACATTAATTTTCAAATTTTACCATCTTATGGTTTAGTTGTTCTGAGGAGATATGCATATCATGAAGTTTATATTTTTAAAGTTGAGTGATATCAATCTTCTTGAGTAAGAAATGAAACTATGAATAAAGTTTAAATCCTAATGACCAAAAAGATTATCAATCACTTAGTAAAAGTTAAAAAGGGAAGTAGAATATATTCAATATATGTATGTCATTATTTATCTAGCTGATATGATGTTTATACAGGCTCTTGTGGTTTTCTAATTTGTTGTATTGCAGGTGCGTGTTGTAGAGGTTCTTGGTGTATCAATGGAACTTTGACGTGGAACTCATGTCAGTAATACTTCCGAAATTTGTGGTTTCAAGATAATATCTGAATAGGGTATTACTTCTGGAATCAGGCATATAGAAGTTGTTGCTGAGGTAGCTTTCATTGAATATGTCAATGCTTGAGATATTTAGCTGAAGCAGCTATATTCCACTCTCAAAGTATGTTTCATGATCCTGAGTTCTCATGATAATACTGCTGATGTCTTGAGATGTTATGATTATCCTTAAGAGAACAAGTTAATACTTCATTTTGGCATTGTTGATCTCTACTAATCTTTATGCTTTATATTTAATCTTACGACCTGAAGGTTAAATCTGAAGAAGTGATGATAAGGATAAAAAACATTTTAGAAGAGTTGCGAGTTGTAAAAAATGAAAATTCTGCCTTGCGTGCCAAAGCCGCAATCTACAAGGCTTCAGTTATTGTCGGCAAAATATTGTTGGTGGAAAAATCAGAACGGTACAAGTAATATTTCTTTCCTGTTGATTACATGCTATAATATAGCGCTAAGATACTAACTAATGAATTAATATAACTCTTAGAAAAGATAAAAGATATGTCTGATACAGAATCTTCGTCTTCTACTTGAAGAATTTTCTTGTCATAACCAAAAAATTATAACAATTAAACGAAAGTTATTAATTGCATCACTTTATTGTATTTTTTCTTTGTGTATTATTTTCTATGGATGCTCAAATATGGTTAGAACTCAAGTCTTTAGAGAATTTTCTTATGCACGTGTACTTTTACATATGGCAAAAATTTTGTAATAGCATATAAGCTGCTTGTGTATTTTCTCAGAGACTGAAAGAGAACATGAATATTATTTGTTTTTTACTTTCAACAAGTATTGATAATACATGAATTTTCTATCTAAGAAATAGAAAAGTTTTGTTTTTGTCTGAAACTAAATAACTGTCTTAGAGATGTTCTTTAATTATTTTGAGGGTTGGATAGATGCAAATAATCTTTGCCCCGCCATACGTACACGATGTGTATGATATTTATTTCAAAAATGCTATTTGTACACTAAAATCAGCCACTAAAATCAGACACTAATGTATTTGTTTATATACGTATGTAGTTTAATTTATTTTTAATATGTATTTATATTTCAACATGTATTTTATACTGGTGGCTAACTTTGGTGGTTGATTTTGATATGCACGTAATATAACTCTATTTATTTACAGCCCCTAAAAAATTTTTAGGGTGTTATTTGAGTGCTTGGACGATGCTGATTTCTGAGTCACTTAAAAGTGATGCGGAATATTTAATAAAAGACAAAGTCTATTATGTAAATGAAGGGTTGATTTCTATATCTATAGATTTGAGTTGGTTGATAGAGAGTTAGACAATAAAAAATTTACTAATACAAAAAAAAAATCCAATTTATAGTGAAGTCTCTAATTATCTCAGCTTACTTAGTAATAACATGAATAATTATTCATTCAAATATTTTCTTCATCGCATGCACAATAAGAAAGGTCATCGAACCAGCTCATCCCTGCAATAAGAGTAAAATTTGTCTTTTCTTGAGACACTTGTTCAACTTTTCATCAACCAACTCAAATTTATAGGTATAGAAATCAATCCTCCATTAACATCGTAGACTTTGCCTTAATAGAAATATTACCAGGTCCAGGAGCCATTAATAAGAAATAAAGACTAATGATAAACAAGAAGATAAGAATGGAAATAAAAAAAGATGAATTAAAATTGAAAATAGAAAATAAAAGGGATATATTGAAATTAAATATAAAGAGAATCACTCTACTTTTTACTCAATTTTTTGATACAATAAGAAAGAAATTCATCAACTAACGTATCCACGCCATAGTTTGGAAATTGAATCGAAAAGATTTCTCAAAGCTTAACATTCTATCCAATTCCCCTATACAACAAGAAAGAGACTCACTCAACCTCACTTGTCCACATCATGGCTTCATCACGAAACCAAAAAGGAGATTTTTACATCACTAATTACTGAATGATGACTATCATAATTTATAAAATATTTATAACCTCTTATTAGGTTAAAATAAAGAAAACTTTTAAGCCAATAACATAAGACCCAATTTAATAACTAAAAAAATAAAATCAAAATAAATCAAACTAAATTGAATATTCTAAAAATATAACATAATAACTTCTAGATAATACTTAATTTCTTCATATCACAAACGTTTGAAACATGTATCATTCTCCTCCTCTTAAAAAAAATCATTCTTGAATCTTGTTGTTGGGAAATTAGTGTCTGAAAAGAACAAATATAAGGAAGATAATTTTTTTTTCTTTTTGTATTCTATGCTTTTTTATTTTTTAATTTTTTTAAATAACGAAATCAACAAGATGACAAAACAATAGTAAAACATAAACAAAAAAGACAAGGATAACAAGAACATAAAGAAGGATGTGAGAGACACCGAAACTCTTTTTTTTAGAACACAAAAAGAACAAATTTAGATTAATAAGAATTAATCTAATACTTGAATTCTGATATCAATAATAAAAAATAAAGACTAATGATAAATAAGAAGATAAGAACTGAAACAGAAAAAGATGAATCGAAATTGAAAATAGAAAATAAAATGGATAGATTGAAATTGAATACAAAAAGAATCACTCTACTTTCTACCCAATTTCTTGACGCAACAAGAAAGAAACTCCTCAACCTAACTTATCTATGCTATAGTTTGGGAATTGAATTGAATAGACTCCTCAACCTTCTACACAATTTTCCAATGCAACAAGAGAGATACTCACTCAACCTTACTTGTTCACATCATGATTTTATCACGAAACCAAAAAGGGAGTTTTCACACCACTAATTACTGAATGACGATTTTCATAATTTATGAGGTATTTATAACCTCTTATTATGTTAAAATAAAGAAAAATCTTAAGCCCATAACATAATGCACAATTTAGTAACTAAATAAACAAAATCAAAATACATCAAACTAAATTAAACATTCTAAAAATATAACTTAATAACTTTTAGATAATACTTAATCTTTTTATATCACGAGCATTTGAAGCACGTATCAGCCATTGTACAGCCATTGTACTGGGCTCATGTCTAGGTGAAGCGAAGGTTATTCTGGTGGTGCTTTAACTCCGGGGATCGTCGATCTTGAAATTGAGACTGATAAATTTATTGGACAGATAGCAACATCATATAGCGGTGGTGGCGGAGGAAGGCTCAATTTTTCCCAGGCTGGTGGGAGAAAACCTAAAAACCTGGTGTCAGCCCTTGAAAAAGTTCAGACCGAACTCATAGCTACTCTATCGGAAAAAAAAAAAAAAACTGA
>NC_029791.2:121427737-121428384 GCF_000816755.2 Arachis ipaensis | reverse complement strand
AAGATGAACTCATAATGCAACATGAGAAGTTGTAAAAAAGTAGTTACAAATTTACGAAGTTAAATAAAAAGAGACATATGTAACACTAATTCGAGTTAGTCGAATGATCAATCACTACAAAAAAAAAAATAAACAATGAATTTTAAAACTAATTTATGTAAGTAGTTACATTTTTAAAGTCTCAAACTCGCAATGGGTTTTAAAGAAAAATAAACAATCAAGATTTTAGATCTTTTAAGTTGCATTTATTGCAAGTCATGATAGTTAACAATTTAAATCAAATTAACATACACTCGCTTACCTTCAAGACAAATAAGCATTTTTTACAGTTATTAATGGTCAAAAACAATTATTATTTCATTAGAGTATCTTTATGATCACTAAATTATATATAAAAGTATTTTCACTGTTACTAATTGGCAAAATTAAAATATTAAAGGCATTTTTAATATTATGGTCTAATAATTATTGACAATTAAATATAATTAAGTAGGATTATCAAGAAAAAACTTCTTTTAGTGAAAGCTCTCATGAATAACTTTGTCTGTTTTATGTTTTGCAATCATTCATGTTGAGATATGTTTAGATATATATTAATATAATATTTAAATATATATCATATTATATTTATGTTCATTGTTGGGTAT
>NC_029791.2:121423011-121427594 GCF_000816755.2 Arachis ipaensis | reverse complement strand
TGTATACAAATTAATCACCGATTGATCAGTCTTGGTGCATATAAGTACTAATAATGAGTTAAACAATTCTGGTCAAGGTAATAATTCCAACGGAAATGTTTGGTAACCAAAGAAAATCAGTCAAAAATAGTCATAACTTGCCTTATTTAGCATTCATTAATTGTTACGATCCATTATTATATTTTATTTGCTCTCAGTCTCTCACAATAAAATATAAATTATTTTCTTAAGTTTTATGTTTAAAAAATATTTTATTGAAACTAGTGTATTATTAGACACTTCTTATTTACTAAATGTGAGTCAAATTAATAAATATAGCATCAATCAAAAGAGTAAGTACTTTGTATTTTTATTCAGAAGTCTTTGGTTTAAGTAATAAAAAGAAGCAAAATAAATCTTTTTATAAATTATATATGATGAAAAGTATTTTCAGAAAATAAAGTTATGCACTAAACTTCTTTCATATTTTCATTATAGGTATAGATTAATATACAATAGTAACTCTTATAAAATTTGATCTAGTAAAAAATAATAAATAAACGCAATAAAAAATTACTAAATAATGATAATAAACTGTGACATTAGCTACAAAAGATTACAGCAATGAAGCAGAACATGAATTATGCAGAGAAGAAGAATGAGAATGCTAATGTGGAGAGAAGAATATTTTGTGAAAAAAAAAAAATCAAAACATTTGATTGAAACTTTACACATTCACAAATCTCTTTATTCTATCAATTAAAGGGAATAAGAATGACACAACTAGCACTCCTAACTAATTTCTAGATTAGCCTTTAACTAATTTTGACCATTTTCAATTGGCATTAGTAACAGAATTGCACTTTCAAGTCTTATATGGAACAAGCCAATTGATTAATTACTAAATTGAAGTTTATTTTCTTAAATATAATTGAAACTATTAGTGTTTTTTTCAAAAGTTCGTTGAGATAATAAGAAAGCATTTCAAAATTAATCAAATTCCTATGTTTACTATTTTTACGATTTTTTTTTCTCAAAAATAGTATTCAAACAACAGAACCTAATATTGAACCGTGAATTTTGGATAATACTGTTAAAATAAAAGGTGGCGATCTACTTTTGTAGAATTTGCTGATCCTTTTGGTCGATCTTGTCATATGTGTGTGATTTACCAAAAAAATTTTAGTAACAAAATAAAGAATTAGTTAATGTTAATATAATTAAATGCAAAGTAAATATGTACACCAGAAAAATGCAAAGTAAATATAATAAAAAAAATATTTGATAAAAAAATAATAAAAAACAACTATTAATAATTAATAAATATTAAATAAAATAAATTTTAATTTAAAATTAATATTAATTTATACTTAAATAAAATATAAAAGAAACAATTAATACCGGTGGAAACTCAGGTGCTTTACATGAAGTTGATACCTGAGAGCCATTAGATAATTTGACTAATTTAACTAAATTTTTATCTAACGGCTCTCAAATATCAACTTCACATAAACTCGAATTCTCACCTGAGTTTTCACCATTGATACCCTTCTCCAGTGCTTTACGTTGCATTATATATGGATGATGCAATACCGGTTTAATTTGCATATATATTCCCAAGGCCAGTTGCCAATTGGCATTGTTTCATGAACTTTGCGTACTTAGTTTTACACACGCGTCTTATGTTCACATTTCACACTCTAAAGTCTATTGGCTCAATCGGTGTTGATAAGCTTCGTAGACCCTTGATTTCCTTGCAATGATCCAAATAATTATAATGTTTTAGGTTGTATTTAAGTGCATCAAAATAGAAATATTCAAATGAAAAATAAGTTATAATTTTATATTTATGCTTTTCGTTTTAAGAATTTAGATAGGTGGACATAAAATCATGGTTGTATTTAAGATTTTAGTTAGATGGACATAAAACCATGATCTAAAATCATACAAGAAGCCTTTATCCTAAATCATTTTATATCTACTTGATACATTTATTTTACTTATTTATTTCAAATGAATTTATATATACCTTACAAATACAATACGATACAATATATGTTTATTTTTGGCTAATTTTTTTAGTTTTGGAGATTCAAAATATGTTATATCCAGTTATAAAAAAATAATATATTTCTTATGAAGTTCGAATTAAGCTGATTCGAACTATATAAAAATGTGAACTGATTGATTCATGAAAAAATTTTTGATTTGACTTATTCGTGTAATTTTTTGATCCCCTTAAATTAAATAAGTGATTTGTCCAAAATATATATATATACAAAATTTTTACATTATTAAAAAATACCATCTGAATTGCAACACAAAAAATAAAAAGCATCAATTTTTAGCATCAAGCGGTTACTAGATAGGGCCTTAGTGTCACTCTATGCCCCAAGGAGAGGAAAAGACAAATTAACACTATCATCAATATGACTTCTCTCATTTAATTTTCAACCCCTTTGGTTTATCTTCTTTTTCGTTTATCACTATAAATAGTGTGGAGAAACGCATAGTTCATGTACTTTCACTACATATCTTTTAATTAATCACAATGGCAAATATGAATACCAAGCCCTTTTTCTTTTTCTGCTTGTTTTGCACATTGTTGCTCATCTCTGCTGTGGTGGCAATTGATCAACCATTCAAAGATGAGAAACAAGGTATATATGTAAAATAACAATTCGCAAATGAATTTTTATAACTTTAACCACCAAAAATGTTATTTTGACCTCTTTATTTACCTTTTTTTCATTTATATTTTATAAATTAACGTGATAAATTATATAATTTTATGGTCAAGTACATTAATATACTAGAAAAGTCTAAATGATAATTATTGTTCACTCTATCTAAATTAAAGTATAAAGCAGACTTTAATTCGTTCATAATTTTTAATTGTATATATTTAAATTGTTTTAATTTTGTACAAACCCTTTTAATTAAGTATTTTCAAATATACCTCTATAATTTGATTCTCATGTTAACTTTTGTTGTTGACCTATATTTTACAAGTTTTAGAAAAAGTTACTTCTGTAATTAGGTGTTAGGATCAAATTGAAAATTTTGTAAAATCCTAGGAATAAAACAATAATCTACATTACCCTAAAAAAAATTGTTGCTATTAATTTTATTCAGTACACCCTGACCGCTGGGGAGGAGGTGGTCACGGAGGAGGTGGCGGCTGGGGAGGAGGTGGTCATGGAGGACGCGGTGGAGGCTGGGGAGGAGGTGGTCATGGAGGACATGGCGGAGGGTGGGGACATGGAGGACCAGATCGCTGATGAGATATTGCGGCGGTTATCCGTTGCTAATGATGTAAAAATATTAAAAATAAAAACCTAGATGCATTCCATGTACTAATTATAGCATCTATGAACTAAGAAATAAACTATGGGCTACTATGTATACACTATATATACACCATGCTCTTGGACTATATACCATTAATTATATATGTTATATCTTTAATATCACCACACATTTATAGTTTCAAAATACTTTTAATTTTTGTTTATTTAATTTTAGAATAAATATCTAAATTCATCTTAAAAATGTTCAGATTGAACAATTTAATTTCGAACAAAATTTTATTTTTAAAATATCTTTAAAAATTACTTTTGTCTGATAAATTAATTGTTGCATTATTTTAAAAAGAACTAATTTGTCTTAAAATATATTTTTTAAAAGTTTAATTATCTTATAATAAAATTTGTATGTTAGGAATTTATTTGTCTATCATAAATATAAAAAATGTTAATTCAAAGTGATTTAGAGATTAATTTATCTGATAAAAACAATTTTTAAAAACTTTTAAAAAAAATAAAAATTTATTAAAACCAAACTAAATATTTACTCTTAATTTTATGAGTCATTCTCTTAATTTCCAGCTAATAATTAGCACAATCGATCAACACTAATTAATATCTACTTACCAGGATAAATTCAGCAGTCCAAAATTTAACGCATAAATTTTGAGTAAGCTATAGATCTTATTTTTTTTTGTATTTTTATTTTCTATATTAATTGAAAACTGTTCCTCTTGCTCTGATCTCCCACTCCAAGAGTTCTTGTTTTTTAGTTTCAGTCGCTTTGTTTTCTTTAGTATCATACTTTTTGGAATCTTCTTTTTGTGATTGAGGTGATCTTTTGAGAGGTCATTGGACTTGATGAATGCAAGAGCTTGACCATTTCATGGAACAAAATTGTCTTCATTCAATTTTGAAGGACACAGTGTTAGTTAGTTGTTAGTTCTCTTCTCTCAAAAAATGTATTGCTAATTTATTTTGAAGGAAGTTAGAAAATTCCACTTCTCTAATTCTGATAATCATTTATTTCTACTATCAATAAAATTATGTTCATTAAAAAAAATATCTTTTAAGATAAAAATTAAAAAAATAATAAAATAATAATACATATCTAAGCATATGATAGTATATAAAATACTTTCTTAAGATATTCAAAAACTCGTACAAAGTTATAGTTTTCTGGCTATATATAACAAATTTAGCATAGTATATATTATTTGAGCCTGTCAAAAGATTTTTGTTTATGTGAATATGGTTGTTGTGAAAAATCTTTTATAAAATTATATAGAAAAATAATAG
>NC_029791.2:121419637-121422929 GCF_000816755.2 Arachis ipaensis | reverse complement strand
CGTTTACATAAATTAATTAGAAATTTAAATAAATGAGAAAGATTGTATAATGTCAATTACCTAAAAGAATAGTACATCAAACCTTTACTATTATACATTTAAAATAATACAATAGTGTATAAAATAGTTTTGAACACATCCAAAATTCATACAAACTCACTCACATATATCATTTAAAATAAATTGGACGTACTACCTAGGAGATAGAGCTAGGCACATCAAAAAATTGATTTTAATAGTATTATTTTAATTTTAATGTAGTTAGAATTTAATTTTAGTTTGTTGTTTTTGTTTTATTAAGTTTAAATTTAAATTTAAATATTCTAATGTTAAAGAGATGTAATTTTGAATTTTAAATATACGAAAAAAATTGAGATATAATATCTAAAAAAAGCCATTATTACAATCAATTTATTATATTTTTATAGTTAATAGCTAATTAAAAAATAAAGTATGATGGATATTTAGTTATATTGTATAGCAACCAGCAACCAGTTTCAGAGCACGGTTATTTTTTCACTGCTTTAAGTTTGCCAATTATTTTTTCAAATCTCAATCAAAGAACTGCATCAAATGCAGAAAACGCATTAAGAGAATAACGGAAACAGAAATATTTGGTAATAAAAAAAATCAGCCAAAAACAGCCTATAATTTGCTTTATTTAGTATTCATTAATTGTTGCGACAATTAATTAATGCTAAATAAGGCAAGTTATGACTGTTTTTTTTGTCTACCTAACATTATCCCAAAATGGAAATAAGACAATTATTATAACATTATGCTTTTACCGCGACAATACCTTAACCTCTAAAGAATTTTAAAGTATTAATGATGTATTTATGTTATAGAAAATAAGATGATTAGATATTTGATTTAAGTAAGAACTTCAACACTAAAAGAAAATTAAAATTAAAATTACAAGAATAAGAACATTACTCAGACAAATAACTTATAAAATATTTATGTCTTTGGAAGGGATTGATTTGTAATTTTATGGTGAGTAAAATTGCTGACCTTTTTAAAAATGAACACACTTTCTTATTATAGATGAATTTTTGCATCGTATGTCTGATACATGTCTAACTTCTTATGTTTGACACAAGACATTGCACATGGATGCAGACACTACATATGATGCAAAACTTTAGATAATTATTGCTGGCTCATAATTAATGAAGTTTGGAAGCTTTCTCCACTCATAAAACAATTAACTCTAGCTCTTAGCATTTTGTTAGCAATTCTGTTGATTAGTTATTGGTAGTTATAGCAGTTGTGAGAGCTAAGAAAGTGTGCAATATAAGAAGAGAGTACAACCATCAATTGTATAAATATTTATCACAGTACATGATATCTACTGAACAAAATCAATATAAGGCTTTCATTCATAGTTTAATTTTCTCTTCTATCTTTACTTCATATTCTTGTTCTTTCTCAATAAATACTCAATGATATGATCCATCTCTATTCATAAGGCAAAAAAAAAAAAACAGCCAGAACTTGCCTTATTTAGCATTAATTAATTATCGCAACAATTAATGAATGCTAAATAAGACAAGTTATGGCTGTTTTTGGCTGATTTTCTTTGGTTACCAAACATTTCCGCATAAAGAAATCCGAATCATAGCATCGTTTTCTATCTTGGATTTTGTTCTCCAACTTCTAAGGACTGAACACTTCTATTGACATTGTGTTTCTTTAGGCTGATTAGGTCTAGACGTCAACCCATGAAAAGTACCAAGAGTAAAGAGATGATGAAGGTAGTAGCAACTAAGAAAAGGAAGATGAAAAAACAGGAATTGCAATAGAAGAGGGCGACAAGCCAAGAAGGAAAAGGCAAGAACAAAAAAAAGGAAAGGAGAGGAGGTAGTCGCCGCTAAGCTTCCTAGAGGTAGGGGTGGCAATGGCTAAGGTAGGGTAGGATTTAGATCCAACCCTAACGTTGAAATTTTTATATAAACTCAACTTTATTCTATTTGTGGATTGAGAATATTATGACTCTAACTCTAATTCTACCCACGAAATTAAAAAAAAAAGTAATATTATTATATAACTTTATGATAATTTAAAATAAAATTAATTTTTATATCAAAAAAGATATATTAAATTATCAATTAATAATTTTTTTAGTGACTAAGGATCTTTTGCATTCAGTGAGAGGTCTGACAAGAAAAACAACTAACAAGCATTTGAATTTTTTTTTTCTCAGATAAAAATGCTGCTAGAAGTACTTTACTTCATTAAATATAACATTGATCACATTATTTTAATATAGCTAAGTTTGTGGTTGAGATATAAAAACTAGATGATTGATCTCATGTTTTTAGACTGCCGATCATAACAAAAAAAGCATTCGGATCATAACAAAAGAAACAACTAACAAGTATTTAAATATTTTTTTTTCCTCAAATAAAAATGCATGCATACATAAACAGAAAATCTTGACGGCAAGCATTTTTTATCAATTTTGATTAATATTTAACCATATCCAAAGTTCTAAACATAATTAAACCGCATAATGACAAGTCATGCCTTCAAATAAAAACTTAGTTTTCCAATAAATAAAAAAAATAAGCAAGTTTTCAAATCATCTTGCACTATAACTCAAGTCTAACTCATTCTAATTTTAGGATAATGTTCATTAAATAAGCTTATCAATACACAAAAATACATTTAGTAAATATCAAACAAATTAACATATTATAATAATGTCTTCAATTTCTTCTGATATATATTGAAGTACATACACTTTTATATGAGTAACTAAATTGAGTTTGCCACAAGAGGTATGACTCTCTCATTATTAAAAATATACGGTAAAAATTCACATGGAATTATTTTTTATATGAAGTTGAGATTAAAAAATTATTAAATAATAATTTAATTAATTATATTAAATTATTTAACGATTTTCAACTAACAATGTAATTTCACGTAAAGATATACTTAAAACTATTGAATATATTAATTAAAGGGAAGGAGTATATATTTATTACTTCAACCAGCATATGCTGGTCTCTTTTTAATTTATTTCTTCTATTGACTCTGTAGAAACATATATATAAACAGTTAAGTAATGGCTTAAGAAATTTTCGATCTTAATGCATGACTTAGGTATATGCTTTTATTATTTAACTATATACTATGATACAAAGTAGAGGTAGATGACTTTCAATATATTCCACACCAGCCTCTTGAACAGTAATAATGCAAATAAAGAGATTCCATTGAATAACAGTGTAAATAATTAGAATATCATGTACCAAAATAATTAAATTCATAATATAATGTATGT
>NC_029791.2:121410071-121419258 GCF_000816755.2 Arachis ipaensis | reverse complement strand
TAATAAATATTAAGTGAAGAGGGATTGAAGAAAAGGAAAAATAGGAGGATGAGGAGGGATGGTATCTGAATGAAGTAGTTGATTAGTCCATGATGGATGATCTTTTGAATGCCATAGCTGTGGAGAACACAAGTAATCAGCTAACCCATTATTGTTTAGCTAAAGTGACAGCTTGTGGACCCAAAAAAATGAAGATATGATGATGGGTGAAAATAAAGATGAAGAAGAAGAAGAATTAATAATGTGATGAAAAAGTTCAACTTGAAGGATTATACAGTTGAAACTTAGCATGGTGTATATATTTTTATTACTATTAGTTATTCTTCTTCCCTTGCTGGGTATTCGAACTTTCTGATGAAGTTATAACTACTCCTCCAGCTGCTGCTGTTTCAGTTGATGATGATGATGTTCGTTGCTGCTGCTGAGTTTGTAGATCTGATTAATACAACAACACCATAATACACCAATAATTCACATTGGATTATAAAGGAGACAGTGTGAGAGCAAGTACTAAAACAAAAACTCAAATCTTGCTATATCTTATTGGTAATAATATATACTACTATATACTAAGTTAAGTATTACTTCAGATCACTTTCATACGGTACAAATTATCAGAATCGGTTAAACAAAGTCAATTCTATACCCTATATATTACATTTGTACTGTTACAATATGAAAGAGACTATTTTATTTGGTGGAAACTTAGGTGTAGTCGACTTCGACTTCATGTGAAGTTGATATTTTGAGAGCCGTTAGATGAAAATTTAGTCAAATCAATCAAATCATCTAACAGCTCTCAAATATCAACTTCACGTGAAATCGACTGCACCTGAGTTTCCACCATTTTATGTATTTGTCTAGAATTAAAAGTAGACCAAAATTGATGTAAGCAGTATAAAAATGTTAACAAGGTGGGGTTTGATTATTGAAATACGAAAGTTACAGCAAGGAGTGATATATGGAAAGATGCAATGTGGGCCAATGCATGTAAGAAAGAAGGTTTGACCGCATCTTAAAGAATTTAACCACCGCAATACTGAGAAAACCACATGCATCCCTGTTACTTTACACGATGACCCTCTCCACCTCTATCTTCTCCTCTCTGTCATCCCACTTTGACCCATTTTCATCATTTTATTATTATAATCTTTTTATATACGGCACAACCAAGACAGCTCATTCACATGGCTCTCTGCCTTCCCCATGTGGACCCCTATCCCCACATATAATATTGCCACCACCCTCCATTTCCCATTTTCATTATTTCTCTTATGTATTTCTCTCTGTCAGTAACTGCTTCATAATTCATATATCTACCTATGTGTGTCTTTGCACTGCCCTCTATGCGTGGCCATATGTGCATGTGTCTTTCTTTGAGATTTATGTAACGGAAAGGAAAGAAAGATCAACCAACTATTGAAAAAAGGAATCATATCAATATACTTCTTTTCATTTATTTTTAATATATATTTTAGGGAGAAATATTAACTTTATATAAAAATAATTGCATATAAATTTTTATTTTTAGTTAAACATATCAAACCAAAAAGAATCAATATTAATGAGAAGAGAAATTAAGTTGCATTGCATGTATGTACCAGTAGGAGATGGAAAGGGATGCCTTATCGTTGGTTGTTGGAGAGGATGATGATGGTAAGGAGTGAAGGAGGAGGGTTCCATTGGTGTGGTAGGGTAGTATACATAGGAGGGTCCGGCAGCTGCAGCTGGTGGTGGTAAGCGATTTGCATGCTGCGGTGAAGAAAGTAATGTGCTTCTTGGTGCTTGCATTGAGTAACCACCATAGTAATATGGTGATCCCATAGCGGATGATGGTGATCCATATATTTGTTGTTGCTGATGATGATAATATTGCGCTTGCTGCATCTGTGGGGTGTACAATGTCGCCTATGTGTTCATCACATTATTATAATCATTAAAGATTATCCAACTGTTTCCCATTATATTACTTTCTTAATTTAGATAATATCTTGTTTTTATAATAAAGTAAAAACTGACTTGCAGTTATATTTATATTCATATAATATAAAGAGAATTACTATTAAATAATAATTAAGTCAAATTTATTAAGGTGGAAACTCAGGTGCAGTCGACTTTACGTGAAGTTGATATCTGAGAGATCGTTAGATGATTTGACTAATTTTCATCTAACAGCTCTGAGTATCAACTTCACATGAAGTCGATATGTAATAATTTTGAAAGAGAGGATATACGTAGAGGGATAATTAAAAGTTAGAGGTGCTTACTTGGTGGTGGTACCCGTATTCAGGAGTGTAGGTTGGGTAGCTGAAAGAGTAGTAAAAATGAAAGGAACAATAATTTAATTAATAATGTGGTATATATGTAATATGAAAAAGAAAAACTAACAAACATACACATGATTCAATGATTTATATTATTCTTTTCTTATAAAAAGAAGCAATGACTTAAAATGGCACCACTCTTTCTTTTCTTGTCTTGCACTTCTGTTCAATATGTATGTCTCTACTGAGGACTGTAATATCATTTAATACCAGTGACGTTTTATGTGACTGGCTCCCATATTGATCATCATTGTATAATGAGAGATTGATGAGAAATTAAATATGTGTGGCTGCATTATTGTATTAATCATTAACTAGTTATGACTTCATCGATTCCTTTTGTTATATATAACTTGTGTGTGATCAATTTGTAGTGTATGTTTAAGGGAGGAACTAACAAGTTGATAGGCTACTTACCATGCAAGTTATTGATTGATCAAGTTGTGATTGAATTAAAGAATTAAATTTGAGTCAGTTTAGTTGCGTGAAATTCACAAACTAATTTCAGAACCCTCCATATATTTTTAGGTGAAAACTCAGGTGCAGTCAACTGTACTTCACGTAAAGTTAATAGCTGAGAGTTGTTAAATGATATAAATGATTTGACTAAATTTTTATATAACAGTTTTTGATTATCAACTTTACGTCAAGTTTACTTCACCTGTGTTTCCAACATATTTTTACCATATTCCTTTGCTTTAGAGTAAAGAAAGCATTCAGCTAATGTTATTTAATTGATATATGTACATCTCACATACATTATTCTAATCTACCTTATTATCAACTTATTGGAATCTCTCACACTCTCTCTCTCTCTCTGTCTACTATATCCAGAGCTAGCATTGAGAAATGAGAAATGTCCAAAAAGGAATAAGTCCACTTACCTTTATAAGTGGAACATCCTTTAATAGTGTGTGTTTATTTCTTTTTAAAGAAGAAAAACAAATTAGCAGGAAAGATATATATACATTTGTAATTAGACAACAATAACATCGCTGGTGTGAAAATGACTGAATGGTTTGAGAAGCAGGCAAAAGTACCGATCGAGAGCTGTGAGATTTTATCATGTACAAGATCATAAATCAAATTAATTGATCGATGCAGGACCACTGTGAGACATAAATATACGTACATCCATCCATTACCACAGATTACATCCCTCTATTATTATCACTACCTGTTATCACCACCAGCATTTCTACTATTACCATTGTTGATACAATGTGCTTTTCCCTTATTATCCCTATGTGCAGAATGAAGATGAAGAGGATTGGTGGGAATATTATTAAGTTTATTGAGATTATGGAAAATTAGAGGGGGCCAATAATGGACGTTAAGTACTATGGTCAGAGCAACCTTTTTCCCTTTGTACTTTTGTTGGGACATGATTTTGGGGCTGACACTGATACCTACTGAAAATGGTGGGGGAGCAGTCAAGCATCGTATATGTATTCGACAAATATTTGTATCTTACCGAAACATATTTAATATTAAATTATTAATTATTAATCCTTCCATTTCAAAAATACGTAGAGTAGAAAGTATGTGATACATGCAGTTCCACATTAATAACATGGACCACGGAGGTTTGACTAAGCGATAATAATTATTAATGGGTGACACAGTAAATGAAGAGTTTTACTCACCCATACGGTGGCGGGTACATTAGTGGTGGTGCTGCTCCCAATGATGACGGTCCTGCTCCCGCCGGAACACCGCCGTACGACGCCCCTGCCGCACCACCCTGTTGTGCTGCTCCTCCTCCTTGAACCATATAGTTCCTGCCTGCATTATATATTTATATATTAATATCAGAGGTGGAAACTCAGTCAACTTCACCTAAAGTTAATACCTAAAAGTCGTTAGACTAAATTTTCATCTAACGATTCTCATGTATCAACTTCACTTGAAGTCTACTACACCTGAGTTTTTACCAATATCAGAACCTCAATGTTAATTGTTCCTATAAGGGGTGTAAATGTAAATTGACCTCGGGGTGGTGATGGTCGAGTCCTGCCAAGAGAAGCAATATTGCAATTCGCTCTTCTTCCATCAATGACTGGGTTTGGATCAGCACATGCTCTCCTTGCTGATTCTTGATCGCGGAACGTTACCTGCTTTATTTTCATTCGTTGTGAGAAACAATGAAGAAAAGGAAAAGAATGAAAAGAATTAAGAAGAAGAAGAAGAAGAAGACATACGAAACCGTAGCCTTTGGATTTTCCTGTGTTCTTATCAGTGATGATAACGGCTTCAAGGATTTCACCGAACTGGTCAAAGTACTTTCTGAGTTCTTCAGTTGGAGTCTCCCAAGCTAAGCCTCCAACGAAGAGTTTGGTGAATGTGGTGTCTCCGAACTGATGTGGCCGGTAATGCGGATATGCCATCGTCCGATGATCAACCAAAGAAGCTAAGAGATCAGAGCGTGCTCCTTCAAATCAAGCTGCTTCTTCTTATGCTAATAATAAGACCATAGATGTGTTGTTTCATTCTCGAAGAAAGACAGAGAAAAGAGAAGTGCAAACGCTAATTTGCTGGCCAAGAAGAAGATACAGAGAAGAGAAAGAGAATGGTTTTGTAGTGGGTAGTGACAGCTGCGTAACTCTCTCACTAGAGAGAGTGTGTGAGTGTACATCCTCTCTGTCCCTCTCCATTAATGACTAAATAATCAAGTTAGTTCTTAAAAAATTACCAATTTTTTAAATTAATTTTTAAAATTTTTTTAATTAAATTTATTTTTTAAATATTTTAAGTGAATTATGTTAGTATTTTTGTTATTTCTAATATATATCTAATAGTTTTAATTGACTATTAACATAATAAATTTATAAAATTAGATCAAATAAAAATTTAATTATGGAAAGAACTTGAGACATTAAAATTCCTCAATTTGAAGTTATTTTTATCTAATTTCATAAACTAATCATGTTAATAATCAATTAAGACTTCTAAGTGTATGTTGGAGTGTCACTTAACGTGTCATATTAATAAATTTTGACACTATCAACAAAAAAAGTGACAGAAAAACTAACATAACTAATTTAAAATTTTTAAAGGATGAATTTAACTAAAAAATCTTTTAAGAACTAATTTGAATAATGAATAATTTTCAGAGATTAATTTAACTATTTACTCCTCCATTAAATAATATATATTTATATATAAATATATAATAATTAATTTTAATAACTGATATTAATATAAAAATAGTATCTTTGAATATACTCACTTCCTACCGTCCAATCACTTCTTCCCTTTTAGTTCTCTCTGTGCTTATTGCTAAGTACTCTCTATTATTTTCCCTTTGTCCTCCATCTTCTTGTCCGTTGATTTTTCGCTTCTCTTTTTTTGACACTTCTCCACCAACACTCCCACATGTCAATCTCTTTTTTTATTCAAAATTAAAAACTTCTTTATATATATATTAATTAATTAAGAAACATGTAATATATTTTTACATGAAAAGAAGAAACTAATACTGTTGAAATGGATTATTACAATAAGGTGCATGCTATGCTGTGCTTTGCAGCTTTGGTTTTCAGTTACAGAGTGGGGCTCAATTTTTTTATAGTTCCCTGGCCTCTCCACTTCTTTCCATGCAGTTTAATTTGGTTGCATTGCAAGAGTTATTCATCATGTTTATGTTATTATATAACCAAGTGTTATTACCTCCACTACTTTAATTTTTAATTTAATTTGTTGCCTAGAGAGTTTTCATTTGTTGGTCAATTACATTTGACTATGTTATGTGCACACATGCACTAGTGTAATCATCTGCCACCAATCACTATTACACCTTTTTCCTTTTAATGTTGGGACCAAAAATATATATCCACATGACCCCATGTTCCTAAGCCACAATCCCCTAATCTTAAACTATAAACAGACCAAAAATCAAACCAATACCAACATTTTACAGTTAGGTTTTGAATTTTTTTTCTTTAATGAAAATAGGAAATCATGTGCCACAGCCATATGGCAGCAAGAGAAGGGGACAATGGTAGAGGTGAGCACGGGTAGCGGGTACCTGATTACTCGTCCGAACCTGAACCAAACCAATTAAATTGGTTCTGAAACTAACGGATAATCGGATCCAACCCAAACTAAACCGATAACTTTTGTTAGTGATTGGTTCGAGTATCGGTTTTGGAAGTGCGGAACCCGAACTAACTCGCGAACCCGATCATATATTAATTAAATAAAAAAATAAAAAAATATATATGACTTTTTCATTAGACAATGATTATTCATTATTAATATGTTTGGATTTTAATGAGTTTAGTTTTTAATGTATTTGATGTTTAACATGTTTGGATTATTTCTACTGATGTTACATGTTTATTGTACTTGTTGAATTTTTAAGATAAAATTTTGGTTTTTTTTTATGAATTTCAAAGTCATCGGGTACCCAATTACCCGAACCGAACTAATCCGTTTTTAATCGATTTGGTTTGATTCGAGTACATATAAAAAAAATGCAAATCCAAACTAAACCGAACCAATTATATTTTGATCGGTTCGATTCTAATTTTACCATAAACCCAAACCAAATCGACCCGTACTTAGCCCTAGATAATGGCAAAAACAAAGAAACATATAACCTAAGATCACTGGTGTTAATTAATTATGAAATGAGTTATGTTGTTTCCATCACCATCGTATCATTCCCTTGTCAATTCATGATCCACAATAATAAGAATTGTTAATACCAACTATATATAAGGGTAACAATAACATGCCACTTATTTTTTAATTAATGATGTATATGGTAGATCATTAATTATCTTGTCCACAAGCCCCAGGAGACATGAGAGCCACAAAGTCCTATCCCTTCTGATCTCTTGCTACCACTTAATTAATTAACAAAAAATATACTACTTTTCTTCCAAAGTATGATTCTTCCACAGTCATACATAGTTGGATCATACATGTTTGGCACTCCCATCATGTTTATATTACACATTGCCTTTAATCATCAAATAACAACATATATAACTTTTGTCTTTTGTTTGTTTGCACTGTAGCACGGCCTTTTCTCTTCATAAATGATAAGGTGAAAATAAGGTGAAACTTTTTATGGATGAATTTGTTTTTTATAACAAAAATTTGTTGGAAAACTCAACAAGATTTTAATGATCATTTCCCACTAAGAGTTAAAAGAGTTAATATCTTATTGAGGCTAGGAATAATTAATTAAGATGTGTGTAATGGGTTTTGGACTGACCTGATTAGAAGTTAGAACAGAGAAAGAAAGGGTGATTATGTAGCTTGTTGCCAGCTATAAGGACCCTCTAGTTTATATATGTTTATGAAGCATTGGAAAAAAGAAAATTAAAGGAAGAAACCATTGAATTGAATAGAAGCTAAGGTTATGAGTCCGTGAACTGGCAGTACTGGCCACATGGGGTCCTATGAGTGCTCAAGAACTATGAGCTGGATTTCCATCTACTACTTAGGGGAGAGGATATGATACATTACATATTAGGCAAAGTACATAATATAACTTGCACTGGTTTTCATCAACCAACACCCACCAATCAATGCCCCCATTTATAAAGTTTTCATCATATTCACATACTTGTTATTAACCCACTACTACTGTTTTCACCATATCTATAAAAGAAGTATCACTTGGGAAATCTCTTCTTCCTTATAGATTTCCACTTTGGGACTTATGTTTCATGTCTTTGTTAACCCTCTTCTTAACATGTTTCTTCTTTTGCCCATTGGACAAACCCTCTTATTATTATATTATTATTGGGAGACCACTTTGATAAGGGAGTCACTCAGATAAAGACGCTGAAAACGTCTTTTTATAAAAATATTTTTTAATAATTAAAATTTAACATATATATTGATTAAATTATGTTATTTTTGTCAAAATTAGACTAGACAAATTGATTTGACTGAAAAATGGTGAATCAAATCTTGAACTGATTTAAATTAATATAATAAGAGTATTGTAGTCATTTTTTATAAAAAAAATAATATTAATTTAGACCAATTTAAGATTTGATTCACTATTTTTTTGATTAAATCAAATTGTCTAGTCTAATTTTGACAAAAATAACATGATTTAATCGATTATATATGTTAAATTTTAATTACTGAAAAACATCTTTAAAAAAACGTTTTAGGCGCCTTTATTTGAGTGGCTCCCTTCGATAAACACATTAAAAATATTTTTTTTAAAGACGTTTACATGTGTCATAATATTATTGGATATTTTTATTAAACCGATTAATAATTTATTTTTTAATAAACCAAAACAAAATTGATTTATTATAGCAAAAATAATAAACCCAATTGTCCGCATTATAATTATTAGACCCAATTTGATCCGACCGATTTACACAATTTAAACTGAATTATGTTTAAATTTTTTGATGAAAAAGACAAATATATCCCTAATTTTTATTTAAAAAAAAACTATGATCCGGTAGGTTATGTAAATTAGTCAGTTCGACCATATTTGATAATAATTGAGTTTATTGTTATTGTTATAAAAAAATTGATTTTATTCTAGTTTGTTAAGAAATTCAAAAATAACCAATTCATTGATACGTCCAATAATAATGCGACACATAAGTGTCTTTACAAAAAGACGTTTTGTGCGTCTTTATGGGAGAATCCTCCGTTTATATATGCTTTGCACCCTAGTAAATCGAATTAGCCTGCATCTATTTATATTTCTTGGTAGAATGGTAGTAAATCGAAGCAGCCAAATTCGATTTATAGGGTAGCTTGTATTACTAAGTAAATCGAATTGAGCACATTCGACTTACTAGGATTGAAAAAAATTCATGCATAAATCGAATCAGACCCATTTGATTTGTATGAAATCCTAATAAATCAAATAAGAT
>NC_029791.2:121405652-121410035 GCF_000816755.2 Arachis ipaensis | reverse complement strand
CTTAGTAAAATTCTATTTCTAATGTTAACATAATATTATTCATTTTCACAAACTATGATAAGTTTAACGGCCTCTCACATCTACTATTTATTTAGCTAGTTTGACAATTAAAGAATATAGGAAGAAAGAATCTTAGCTAGCTTAATATAATCGTATATATCTAAACATTTATTAGTATGATGTGCTGAAAATTATGTTAAAATAATTGTATGTATTCTTTTTTTTTCCGCAACCATAGGGAGATCAACAACTAACACCTATTGCTGCGATGTCTATGCCAAAAGAACCTGCCGCACTCAAGGGGATAGTTGGCTCCATAAACTCTTAATAAATAATCATCATAACGATATAGTTAAGAAGAAAATTATTAAGTATTTTTGGAGTACGTATGACGTGTGTTGTATTTACAAATAATAAAAAGATGTAATTTTAGAAAAAAAAACTAATTTTAGAAAAAAAAAATTAAGTTAACAATGAATTTTATCTTTACAAACTCAATAAGTGTGGCTGTGTGAGTATATTCAAGTTGTATTTTATAAGCACCCAATAATATCCTTTCGTCAAGTTTCATAACATAATATTAAAGTTTTTATGACCGAAAAACTTTGAGTTTGATTATTGTTATCTTCCAAAATTAAAAGAAAAATCACCATAAGATGAATAAAAAGAATAAAGAAAGTCTATACCAAAAATTTAATCAAATTCAAAAGATACTTTTGTTTGAAGAGATATGTTAAAAGATATAATTATTTATATAATTTTTTTGTAAGATTAAATTTTTAAGAGAAATGGTATAATAACATAGTATTAAAATTTTTATGATAAAAAAGTTTAAAGTTCGATTCATGATAAAACCTAAAACAAAAATAGTTTTGTCATAAGATAAAAAACAAAAAAGAAGCATATGCAAAAATTCAAATAAATTAAAAAAGAATATTGTTTGAAGAACGCATTAGAAATATTTTATCTGTTTAAATTTTCGAAAAAAGCAATTTTGTGAGGGAACTAATGCTTTTGTTGCCATTGTAATATTATAACTACAGCATCCAAATTTAAAACAATGGTTTTAAGTAATAAAGATGGCATAAATTGAGCTAGACAGAGCAGACAGCTAATCTGATTGGGATCAGAAGTAGCATTAGCCATTAAGGTGAAAAATTAATGCTCCTTTGGTAAGCACTTTAAGGTGTCTTTTACAAATGCAGCTGACAAAATTAGAGAAGGAAATTATTATTGCAAAGAAGTTTGGTGTGCAATCTTAATCTTACACTATTGTCATAAGCATCTTCATTCTTATTTTGACTTCAATAGTGGTACCTCAAAAAACAAAAAAAATGAAAAAGAATAAGAAATCCAATGTAATTGAACGTGCACAACCGAGCCTCAAATTTTACCCATTAACAGTCAATTGATAAGACTAAGAACGGATCCACTCTCTATTCTGTTTTCATTGGAGACATAAATTTTATGATTCAGGAACTCATCATTACTTTTGTAGGGGTCTACATACAATTTTATTTTCTCTATATCATTCTCAATCACATCAAAATCCTGTTCTGTCTAGGAGGGTAAAAAATACAAAGAATCCAGCTCTATAAAATAAAAAATAAAAAAAAATTACCCTGTATAAGATGATTATTGTCAAAGACCTAACATGAAGCTGTCGAATTATACTAGACAATACATAAAACCATTGTAGACAATTTCTTCTTCACCAGCTCATAAACCCATCATCTTGGTTCTCAAAAGAGGCCCTTGTACAGGTACAAAAACCATAGAAGACAAATGTGTATGATCTTAATGTTTTTTTTCTTATCTTTATTAGAGTATTAGTTTTTAAATTTATCTTTTTCTTATAGACAGCTCATTAAAACTTTCTAAATATTCTAGCTGGAAATGGTGTTTGGGTTGATTTTGCTTATGTTAGCAGAGATTGAAAGGAAAGGTGACAACGAGACTGTCTGGAAACAATTGAGAGTCTTAGCATTTTGCAAAGAGAGTTGTTTACTATTTGAAGAGGCTTTCTTTTAGCATGAGACTCGAATCAAAGAGACATTATATGTGAAACAAACTGTGTGGAGACCTTTATTATTGTCAATAATTTACAGGATTACTTTGGTTTTATTAATTCTTTGGTGTTAAAAATCCGAGATATTCATGTCTTGAGAGATACAGACACAGTAGCAGACATCATGACAAAGACTGCAATGAGAACCCTTTCTCTTGAGAGCTTCCGTTGTCTTAGAAGGAGTTTGAAAATAGTATTCAGTAAGATTGCTTTTTTTAAACAGTTTCTTATTTATTTTTATTTCTTTCTTTGTTGTTATTTGTTTTCTTTTAAGTCACCAAAAAAACTTTTTAAATATTCTACTTTTTCAAAAATAAATGTTACTAGTGTAAATAAAATAAAGCATATTTTTTACTTTTTTTTTTTTTTTAAAAAGAAAAATTTGAAAGCCGCATCCAAAAACCACGCTTAGAATCTAATAAAAAAAGTTTTGTTTGTCTCTCTTAATAAGTCAATCCAAACACAAATTTATACGACTCATGCTTAATTTTAACTAACCGTTTCTGTTTCATATAAAAAGTTAGCATTGTGAGGGATGAAGAGGATGATAGCATAGCGGCAGAAGGGAACTTGGAAATGGGGTTTATTAGTTATGGATACGTGTTTGCTAAGGAACTCTGTTGTTAAATTATGTTATTGTGAAAACCTGAAAATGGTTCCATATGAGGATGATCATGATCCTTTTCAACATGGGAAGCACATTTGGCCTTGGTTGAAACTTGGAATTTAATTTGCTTAATTATTTCATCACGAGAAGAGAACAGGCATAAAAGTAGCTATAGGGATAATTATTGAGGATGCATTTCTTATAATTTACAATGTTTTTATCTCTTACTGGCTTGTGCATACTTAAAAAAGGAGAACAATAATAGACGGAAAATAAAACAAAAATGCTATTTGTTAACTAAAATCAGTCACCAATGTATTTGTGTATAAATACATGTGTGGTTTAATTTATTTCAATGAAATCATTAATTATTAAGGTATCAAATTAGGGAGTCACTTCAATAAAAACGTCTAAAATACTTTTTTATAAAGATGTTTTTTAATAATTAAAATTTAACATATATAATCGATTAAATCGTATTATTTTTGTCAAAATTAGGCCAAACAAATTAATTTGACCGAAAAATGGTGAATTAAATTTTGAATCGGTCTAAATTAATATTATTTTTTATAAAAAGTGACTACAATACCCTTATTATAGAAAATGACTGAAATACTCTTATTATATATATATATATTAATTTTGAGAATCTTAAATTCTAGCCCTTTTTCTTCTCTGTCGTCATAGGGTTAGGATTTAGAGTTTTCAAAATTAATATATATATAAAATAGGAATATTTTAGTTATTTTTTATAATAAGAATATTGTAGTCATTTTTTATAAAAAAAATATTAATTTATACCGATTTAAAATTTAATTTATTAATTTTTTGGCTAAACTGATTTGTCTGGTCTAATTTTAATAAAAATAACATAATTTAATTGATTATATGTATTAAATTTTAATTTTTAAAAAATATCTTTAAAAAAAATATTTTTAACATCTTTATCTAAATGACTTCCATCAAATTATTAGCACATGATTTGCATGATTGATAATTTACACGCAAAAGTCATCCATAATAATGGAGGGAAAAGTTATGATTTTATGAACAATAGTGTAACTCGGCCAGAATACTCTTGTCTGTTTTTTTTTCTCTCCTTTTTTGGTCTTGCAATACTCTGGAGTTTAGAACATGTATCAACATTATTTTCTTTGGGGGGTTAAAGAAAACCTTTTTTCTGTTATTGTAACAAAAAAAAATAAGAAGTTTTTTGTTGAAAATAAAAACCAGCCACTATTGGTAAAGGGAATATAAAGGAGCGAGGCTTATAAAATAGTTAAATACCAATAAACCCAAATAACATTGACCACTCTTACCAAAAATATTAATAAACTTCAAAACCAGTCTGACAAAAAAAAACCCTTCAAAACCAGAAAAAATGAAAATTAAACAAATATGCATATCGTTTTTGGGCCTTTACTTTCTTGGTTAGGAGGCCTTTGGTTCAAGCTTTATTGGGTGGCATGTTGTCCTTGGGCTAAAATAAGACCTTTCATGAGTGTTTCTTTTACTTTGATTCTATGTTGTGGTTGGAGGCTTGGTTGAGTGGCATAACATATGCCTCATTAACAATCACACCCGGGTTCAAGTCCTTTGGAAGGAAAAGTGAACCCTTAAATGAACTCATGTATTGTGGTGTGTGTGAGTGTGTTGTGTGAGTGTGTAATACATGAGTAATGCTTAGGATTAGGGGCTGTCTAATCCA
>NC_029791.2:121405075-121405581 GCF_000816755.2 Arachis ipaensis | reverse complement strand
TAAGTTTGTTTAAAATTAAACTTACTTGTCTAATAACATCAAGGGGTGGTGGCGCAGTTGGTTAGCGCGTAGGTCTCATAGTTTAAGAGTTATCCTGCCTCTCTCACCCCATCTTTGTTTTTTGTTTTTTGTTTTTTGTTACAACATGCAATGAAACATTTTTCAAGTTGGATTTTGGTTTCTGTTTTCCTCATTTGGTCAACAAGTGATTATAATCACTAATTAGATTATGCTGCTTTTTGTTTTTTCACGTTCGTTGTGGACCAAAGACAGGCCATGATAATACTACTTTTTATTGAACTTGTGTACGCATGCATGTGAATGTCGCTCTCCCATGCTGGCTGATGAAACCCTAAATTATTCATACATGCCCATTCTTCAATCATGTTATCTTGATATGGCTTGTACTAATACCCATTGGTGTTGTATGTGATCGTCATGCCATATTAATTGTTACATGTACATGTAATATGAGAATCACATATAATTTACATAGAAGTAGGATA
>NC_029791.2:121404359-121404830 GCF_000816755.2 Arachis ipaensis | reverse complement strand
ACTATTAATAAGCTCAAATTAAACTCATATAATGTACTAATGTTATATTAAAAAAATAATAACAGAATTCTTTATTTCTTGATGTATAGTCACATGCAGTGCGGGGTCTAATGCTATTAGGTAGGCTTACTAAGTTGACATGCCATATTGGTTATTGATGGAGCAATGATTGAATTTGTTGAAAGAAGAGACATGCAAAACGCAACTCCGATATCCCCCCCTTAGTGGATGACATTTGTTGAAAAGAATTCCCATAAACAATAAATGGGTAGGAGTGGATCAAATTAAAGTACGTTCCAATCTTGGACATGAGGAGGTAGGCCTAAATGTCTCCTTCTATATTGGCTATAGAATTAAATGGATAATTATGATCCGCATGTGCACCGGTAAATTTATAAGCAAAAGTTGTTACCACATACAGGTAAATAGTATAACAAAAATCTACATTTACACTGAAACCGAAAATTCTAT
>NC_029791.2:121399358-121404277 GCF_000816755.2 Arachis ipaensis | reverse complement strand
TATAATTTATACGAATAACTATTTTAGTGATTAATCTTTTGGAAAGTTTTCAAATGGTACAGAGCACTTTTTTGAAACTCTCATGATCCATGTAAAGTGTCCATTAGATTTAATAATTAATTAAACAAAGGGTTGTGATTTTCTATGTAACATGTGTTTATAATGAAAAGCATTGTGAGGTGTGTATCAAATTTTGCGTTCCACGAGGTATGATTTATGGAAATTACATCCTGCTGCCTCTTGACACAAGCTTTTCTTGTTGATGGCATGGCTTGGTGGCTTAGTCGTTGGTTTTTTGGATGGCTTACCTTATGTTTTCGATTTTTTTTTTGTCATGACATTTTGTTTTGGTTTGTTTTTTTTGTCATGACCTTTTGTTTTGGTTTGGCTGATTTCTTTATTGAACGGTTAATAGACCTTTTTGGTACATAATTTTTCTTATATTAATTTAAGGATAATGAATAATTTTTAAGTGCATCATTTTTGTATGATTTTTGGCTAGTATTATTTTATGAGATTACAAACTCTGAAACCATAATTGTTAAATTTACAGTCTTTTTTATTTTTTTTTTGGTTTATTATTTAGGCTGAGAAATCCGACTCACAGATAACAAATGGAACTAAGTCTTATACATCTATTTAGTATTAATATAGTATAGTAAAAAAACGTGCCACACTCTCTTTTCTTTATAAAGTAGTATTTTTGATTTTTTATATTTGGAACAAATTTTAATTTAGTCTTTAACATTTTAAATACTATTTTCATTCCAAAAAATTTTAAACAGATTTAATATAGTCTTACTATTAAATTTAACACTAATAGTTAATAAAATGACTGATATAGACGTTAATAATATTACTAATTAAGTCATATCTTCTTCTATATATTAAAAAAAATATATAGTCAAAATCTTTTTATAACATTTTTCTCATTTTTTTGGTACAAAATTTTAAATCTTAATAATCAATTATGAACGCTTCAAAATCAAAAGAAAAAATTTTTATATTAGTGACCGTTGGTGGATCGATATTACTTATATACTGAAATCGAATGTTATTGGCTATTCAATATGCGAATTGCTTGTGTCAAATTTAATGGTAGGACAACATTAAACCTGCTTAAATATTTTTTGGGATTGAAATAGGAGATTTAAAATTTTTTTTATTGAAGTATGACGTTTGAAACGTTAAGGACCAAATTAGGATTTGGCCAAAACATTGAGAACCAAAATAATATTTTATCCCATTAAATAAACTAAATAAGGTTCTCTTGGAGAAAATAATATTTGATTCCATTAATAACTTTTTCATGTTTATTTGTACTGAACAATTCAAAATAAATGGTTTCAAATTACAATAGAGATAAACATCAATTTTAAATTATTAGTGTACACGTAAAAAATTACTAATTTTTAGAAAAATATATGAATTTACGTAAAATTAGTGAATTAAAATTGTCCATTTAAAACCACCAACTCATTATATTTATATAAACCAACACATTTAAATTTTTAATTATATATGTTCAAATAAAATTTATTAAAAATTTTAATTTTTTATTCTTTTTTAATACTAATTTTTTTTTGCTTGAATACTAATTTAAATGTGTTGGTTTTTATAAAAATAATGTGTTAATTTCAAATGAACAATTTTAAATTACATCGATTTTTTTAGAAATTAATAATTTTTTGTTCGTGTATGTTACTAATCTAAAATAATGTTTAAAATTTTAAACTTAACTAAAACAAAAAAAAATACGAAAATTTAGTGCAACTATAAATATGGAGAATCGAAGAAGGTAGAAACCGTATGTGAATAGTATAAAGTTATTGATAATTATTTAAATTATCAAATGAATAAAAAAATATGATTATTAAAAAATATTATATGAATCTCCCCAATCACTTCTCTAAGTAAATCGAATGACCTAGACTAGATTTAGCTCTCTATATAAATCTAATCACCCTGTTTTGATTTATGCATGTGTAAATCTAATCACTATGTTTAGATTTACTAGGATAGCATGTACGCATGCATAAATCGAAACAACCTGATTAGATTTACTAGAATAACATGCAAATATGTATAAATCGAACCAGACTGTTTTGATTTATATAGAAAGCTAAATCTAGTCTGACTCATTTAATTTACATAGAGATGTGATTAGGGTGACTCTATTTATTTTTGTATATCGTTTTTGTCCCTAACGTTTTCATCCTATTTAAGTCCCCAACGTTTCAAAATCGTCTCAATTTTGTTCCGCCGTCAATTCTGTTAATGGATCCCTAATGGCAGGACAACATTAAGTCAATTTTGAAACGTTAGGGACTTAAATAGGACAATTGAAATGTTAGGGACAACTTTGGGACTTACCCCAAACGTTGGGGACAAAAACAATACTTTACTCAAATTTTAATTATTTTATATTTTTATGTTACAGTTTAAAATATTATTTTAATATAATTTTTTAATATTATAAAAAAAATTATATAATAATTAATCTTAATGAATAAAAAATATTCATATTTTTTGTATTTATATATTGTATATTTAATTATTTAAAAATAAAAAATTTTTTTGATTTTTTATTTACTTGAATTTTATTTTATTTTTTGTTTTAAAAATACGTTTGTAAAAGTCTATCAAGTTGAGAATCCAACAAAACAAAGTTTTCACATACTTATATGGCTGGCTCAGCTCTCCACCCATACATGCCTTGCAAAAGAACTACTCTCAACCGTCTTTATCATGTTCTTCCATGTACTTTTTTGCCATTTCACATAGCAGAAAAAGACAAAAATCCTTCTGCTCACTGAATCCGTACTTGGTTTACCGAAGTACCACTAAAGTGGCTGGTACAGGTGAAAACTTTCCTAATCTTTTTATATGTACCTAACATAATTGATAATATAATAATACTATTTGTATTTAACTTTATCTTAGCTTGTAGGTTGAATAGTGTTCTGAAATATTTTTATAGGCCTAATACTAAAAGTTAGGTTTAAGAGTATAAGAAGTTCTAAGAAACCGATTTGATAATTAAGTATTCTCTTGGATTCTAAAAGATATGTTACAAAGAGAACACTAATTTCTCATAACTCATTTTAATATCTAATAACTCAATTTTATGAGGTTAATTATTACATTGTAACCATCCTATAAAGAATGTTATACTAATTAATTGATTCTACTATTAGAAGAGAATGTTATAATATTGACTATATAAAGGCCTAAAAATATTATATGAAGGAAGATCACAATAAGATATCAAGCATAAGATTAGAATAGCTCATAAAAAGTACGTACACTAAAGTATGATCTCTAATTTAGTTTCTCTTGTGATCCATGCTAACTTGAGTGTCGAAGTCCTTGCAAGAACACCCCCCACCATCGAGACATTAGAAACTCGAAATAGGAGGATGACGCTAACATCCTATCTCTAACCTATTTTCTACAATTTTGTTCAGGTAATTTTTAAATTTGGAAGAGTAAAAACACTTCTGAACAAATAGATTGATTGAATGTTTAACGAATAAATAAAAAAAAAAACAACAAAAAGTAATAATTATATATTCAGAGTATTTCTTGCTATTTCAATGTTGATGAAACTTGACAACTCGTAGAATCATGCACCAACAAGATTAATTACGTTGAAGAAGGTACCTACAATGACAGTGTCATGCTTAAGTTAGCTTTGTATGTTTTGTCTTTTGTGATTATGAAAGATAGATTTATTCTTTTCAATTCTTTCTTTTTTCTTATAGCATTTTCCCCTCCGTTTACTGAAATAACGACTTTTCTTTTTAACAAGGTATCATGATTCTGTTTGTTACATCCATTATAAGCATTTTAATATTTATCGGCTCATAATCATTTTCTCATGCCAATTTTAAAGCATCAATTCGAAAATTTTGAGATTTTTCAGATCTTAATTCTTTCTTTTCTATGGATCCTTTTTTGTAATGACCTTTTTAGATCTCATTTTCTTTTTAGCTTGGACTTAATCTATAACAAACTAGTTAATAGATAGAAGTTTTAGATGTATATATTATTTTTGAATATATTTTTATATTTTGTTGTTTCTCTTATTAATACGAGTAGATAAATATTTTGGAACATTCATGACTATGATACCTAAATTATTTTGTCACTTCCATAGATTTTAAAACCAATCTAAACCTACTTTCTTTGCTTACAACTTTGCTTACTTACATCTCTTACATATATTGAATCTCATCCACAATTCCACATAAGATTAAATGTTCTATGTTCCAGATTAAGACTGAAACGTAGTTAAATGTATGCGCCGTTAGTTTCAAAATTATGCTTAGTCAAAAATTTTTGGGCCATCAATTTTTAGTATTTTTTATCTGATTTAGATAACATAAATACTAAATTATTTTTAACAAATAAATTTTATTAATTTATGTGTGCAAATTTTAAAAAAATATGAGTGTAAACTATATTAATTTATGTGTGTAAAATTCTAATAAATATAGGTATTATATGTTTATTGGGTACAAAACATCTATAAATATGAATATAAATTATTACTGATCAAAATAATAATATTTACTAGTTAAGGGGCCGTACCAACTTAGTTAAGTTAAGTAGCAAAACAGAACAAGAAAATCAAGACTCAAGTGTTAAAATAGTTAGTTTTCTTTTAGTAGTTGTGAGAGTCTCTGACTTTTACTTGATGCACTAGGCTATAAATAACTCTTTCTATGTAATTGAGGTATAGTTGCTATCATTTTTGTTAATAATAGTTCAGTTTACTTTCACTACAAGTTATCTATTTTTTTAGCTTCTGTATTTTTTCTATTTAGTCCTTGTTCATTCTTTTTTCTTTCTTCTTTGGGAGAGTTTGTAGTTGCTTGTCATTCATTGAATTAAGAAAAAAAAATTTCACAAATGAG
>NC_029791.2:121385660-121398956 GCF_000816755.2 Arachis ipaensis | reverse complement strand
CAATATCAATTTAAACAAAATATATATTTCTCATAACTTATTATAATATTTTTAATTTTTCTTTTATTTCAATTTCACGTTTCAAATCACGTAAAATTATTATGTTTGCATAATTGCATGTGGTGGGTAAGTTCCTCACACACGCACAAGTTGCGCTCGCAGGTTTGAAGAGCACCATGAATTTTATTTTCACATTACAATTTATATTTTGTTCTGCAGTTAATTAAAGTTAACAATATATTAAAGGTTCTTCCATTATTAATATTGTACAACCAGGATTAATTGTAACGTGAAAATAGTTAGGCTCGCAGTTTAAAAGAGTTCGGTGAATTTTGATCATTGTTGATTCTTTTTCATTTTCTTTATCTTTTATTTTTTTTTAAGTATCGCTAATTATTTGACGGTCAAAATTCAAAAAATTAATATGCACATAATTTATTCTTTAGAAGTGTTCTTGCGTAGATTGATTAGGTATAGCTCGTCCTCTTGACAATTAATTCCGAATTTTCTGTCTCAATTTCGAGCTTTTTGCTCGGGAAGGGATGTGTCTTGATGCAGAAAGAACAAAGGGAAAGATACCTGCAAAAGGCATTCCAATGCTTAAATCAGTCAATGTATAAAAGTATTATTTTTGTGTGAGTAACCTGCACGTAACTCGGTTTTTGGAAGTCGACACCGAACTATTGCCTTTAGCGCCGAGTTATAAGCCAGGATGATTTGAGCTCTTCATCCAGAGAGATATCACGTCATGGAGAGTATGAACAAAGGGGGAGTGTAACTGCAAAAGGCACTCCGATACTTAAGTTAGTACTATGAATTCAGTGTATCGTTTGAAGATAAAATATCATACCTTTATAGGTAAGATAAAATAAGTCGGTTACGTTTCTATTGGTCATCTGAATTGAAGAGCAGTTAATAGGTTTTAATAAGTGATAATGTCTGGTCGAACTTTTTTATTCCAGGATGTAGTCTGTTGAGTCTATTGTGACGTATAACGCCGAGTTATAACATAAAGTGCTGAGTTATGATGCATAATGTCGAGTTATGACATCGGATTTGTAACGGCCGTATCATAGCCCCCAAACTTGGCCTGGGAATATATTTTAATGAAGCAAGTTGAGCTTTTGACGAGCCATAACTCGGCCAATGAGTTAGCCTTGGAGTCTCCAGTTCAAGATGTTTTATTAAAACAAGGAATAAAATCTTTTGAATTTCAGACCTTATTGAAGTTAACGTGTATTGAAAAGTGTAGTAGTATTTGTCATTGATTGTGCCTTGTGGTTTTTTTTTTCATGGAACTGAATAGTTAATTTGAATAGTTGCTGAGACGATTTTGATAAAAGTGAATTGGTTGGGCAAGAATATTACGTTAGTTCACCTTTGTTTGGTGATTTGATTGAAGATTGAGTTTGATTGCGCATGTGTAAACGATGCGACTTTGAATTGAAGAATTATCGTTAGTTCACCTTTGTTTGGTGATTTGATTGAAGATTGAGTTTGATTGCGCATGTGTAAACGATGCGACTTTGAATTGAAGAATTATCGTTTGTTCACCTTTGTTTGGTGATTTGATTGAAGATTGAGTTTGATTGCGCATGTGTAAACGATGCAACTTTGAATTGAAGAACTATCGTTTGTTCACCTTTGTTTGGTGATTTGATTGAAGATTGAGTTTGATTGCGCATGTGTAAATGATGCGACTTTGAATTGAAGAATTATCGCGAATGGATAAGTGTTTGTGCTTGTATGGTATCTGATTGAATTTGTTGACTGTTGATAGTCATAGTTCGGAAGATAGTTGATATAGATTTGACAATAACTGATAATGATTGATATAGAATCGATAATGATTGATATAGCTCGAATAATAGAGATGACAGATATAGATCAGAAAATAGAGATATCAGATATAGAAAGGAGAATAGAGATAACAGATATAAATCGACAAATAGAGATGATAGATATGGATCGGAAAATAGATATAACAGATATGGATCGGCGATTAGAGATAACTGATATAAATCAGAAAATAGAGATAACAGATATAAATCAGAAAATAGAGATAACAAATAAAAATCGGAAAATAGAGATAACAGATATAGATCAGCAAATAGAGATAACAGATATAGATCGGCAAATAGAGATAACAGATATAAATCAGAAAATAGAGATATCAGATATAGATCAGAAAATAGAGATATCAGATATAGATCAGAGAATAGAGATAACAGATATAAATCGGCAAATAGAGATGATAGATATGGATCGAAAAATAGATATAACAGATATAGATCGGCAATTAGAGATAATAGATATAGATCAACAAATAGAGTTGATAGATATAGATCGACAAATAGAGATGATAGATATGGATCGAAAAATAGATATAACAGATATAGATCGACAAATAGGGATAACAGATATAAATTGGCAAATAGAGATAACATATATAAATTGAAAAATAGAGATGATAGATATAGATCAGAAAATAGAGATATCAGATATAGATTGGAGAATAGAGATAACAGATATAAATCGACAAATAGAGATGATAGATATGGATAGAAAAATAGATATAACAGATATAGATATAAATTAGAGATAACTGATATAGATCAGCAATTAGAGATAACTGATATAAATTGGCAAATAGAGATAACAGATATAAATCGACAAATAGAGATGATAGATATAGATCGGTAAATAGAGATGATAGATATGGATCAAAAAAATAGATATAACAGATATAGATCGGCAAATAAGGATAACAGATATAAATTGGCAAATAGAGATAACAGATATAAATCGAAAAATAGAGATGACAGATATAGATCAGAAAATAGAGATATCAGATATAGATCGGAGAATAGAGATAACAGATATAAATCGGCAAATAGAGATGATAGATATGGATCGAAAAATAGATATAACAGATATTGATCGGCAATTAGAGATAACTGATATAAATCGAAAAATAGAGATGACAGATATAGATCATAAAATATAGATCTCAGATATAGATCGGAGAATAGAGATAACAGATATAGATTCAAAGAGAGATAATAGATCTAGACGGCCCCTTTTTCGGGACTTAATGATTTATTATATGACCTTTGTTTACAAAGGTGCAGGTAAGTTTGAAGCCACTGAAAAGAAATGGGGCCTATAGAAAGAAGGGTGTTTATTTCGAGGCCCCACGGTGGGCGCCAATTGTTTTTGTGTGAGTAACCTGGACGTAACTCGGTTTTTGGAAGTCAACGTCGAGCTGTTGCCTTCAGCGCCGAGTTATAAGCTAGGAAGATCCGAGCTCTTCATTCAGAGAGATATCATGTCACGGAAAGTATGAACAAAGGGGAGTGTACCTGCAAAAGGCACTCCGATGCCTAAGTTAGTACTATAAATTCAGTGTATCGTTTGAAGATAAAATATCATACCTTTATAGGTGAGATAAAATAGGCCGGTTACGTTTCTATTGATCATCTGAATTGAAGAGCAGTTAATAGCTTTTAATAAGTGATAATGTCTAGTCGGACGTTTTTATTCTAGGATGTAGTCCGTTGAGTCTGATTGTAACGTATAACGCCAAGTTATAACGTAAAGTGCCGAGTTATGGTGCATAATGCCGAGTTATGATATCGGATTTGTAACGGCCATATCAAGTATAATATGCTTTTGATAAGGTGTCTTACCTCCTTAATAGTTAAACTTTAGAAATCATTTGCATTAAAGAAGAGTAATATCATATTAGGACGTTATGATATACGTTTTGGTATGCGGGGCCGAGTTATAACATTTGAACAAGTTATAACGCATGAAGCCGATTTATGGCATTTTGATTGGGTTATAATAGCTATATCATAGCCCCCAAGCTTGGCTTGTTGATATTTTGATAAACCAAGTTGAGCTTTTTAAGAGATGAGTTATAATTCGGTGAGTGTTATAGGTATAGAGCCCCCAGTTCAACATACTTTATTAAAATTGAATATAAAAGAAGTCAATAAATAATTAATTAATTAAATAGAGAAATTAATAAATAGTGAGAGAAAATCGATGACATCATTAAAGAGGGTGTTTTACCTTTCACACTTACCTATGACATCTGGACCGTTTGTTGTGAAAGGATCTAACAGTGGTGATTTCTGAAATGGAATTAGAGCAATTTTTTAACTGGCATGTAATTTTATTTTGGAATCCAAATAGTTTTCATAAATTTCACTTCTCTTTCATCAAAACGTGTTGGAAAGAATACTGATAAAGACATGAGTAAAAAGGGTAAGTGCTTTCGTTTGTTTTCTTGATTTTGTTTGCTTCTTCTACTCTTCTTTTCTATTTGAGATAAAGATGGATAATGAGAAGGGAAAAAAGGTATAGTTAGTGGTAGAAGATTGTACATATGAGTGGGTTAGTGAGGATGTGAAGATACAGGGGTCATTGTTTGTAGATAAAGAGAGTGTTAGTGAGATAGATGTGACGAAGATTGTGAGGGTAGGTTCTGAAGTGCGTGCCGAGTTGTTGTCATATTCTAGGGCGGATCGTGTGTTCCATAGGAGAAGTGATTTTGAGTTTTTCTACATGCATAACTGTGTTCTTGAAGAATTGTGCGTTAAGCTTTCGTTTACCATTTTTTAATGTAATAAATTGAAGCAATTAAAGTGTGTGTCGTCACAACTGCACACAAATGGTTAGGCATTCTTGCAATGTTTTGGAATTTTGTTGGATTTTTTGGATCTAAAACCTTCACTGGAGTTGTTCTTTTTCCTGTTTCAGGCGAAAGGAATTTGGAAGGGAGGTTGGGTAATTTTAAACAGTACTCTTGGATTTTCTGTCTTTAAATTGTATAAATCTTCATTCAAAAAAATATTTTTAAAGGTGAAAAATGCTGAGGATATGTTTTCATTTTATTTGAATGAAAATCTGGCTGAAAATTTTCCCTTGTTTTGGTGTTCCCAACTCCATCCAGCAGATTCTGGGCCTTGAGAAAATTAGTATGAAGAATGAGTGTGTAATTGAATATTTGGTAGAAGTTATGGATAGGAGGAACTTGATATCGGTGTTTGATTTGCTTCCGTGGGAAGACAATAAGCAATCTATAATAGATTATTTGGGTAAGAATTTATAGAAATACAAGAAGTAGCTAGGGATCATGTATTCTGGATAATTTCGTTGATTTTGTTTTGTTTGTTTTGTCAGGTGAAAAGTATCAAGGAGTCTCAGCTGCAAGCCTGAGAGCTCGGTTTAAGAGTAAGAATTTGAAAAAGGAGGGTTCATCATCAAACCTCGATAAAAGAGGTGTAGAAGCAAGGTGAACCAACCTCACTAAAGACGAAAAAAGGTTTTTTTAAAGAAAAAAAAGTCGGATTTCATCGATGTTGATGTATCCGATGATTTGTCTGAGAAAGGTAAAGATATACCATTGAAGGAACTTAATGCTTTTGTGAATAATCAAAAGAGGCTTCACGGGTTTGCCAAGGATATTGATGGTTTTTCAATTTGGGGTAAGGATTTCTTGTTTATGGTTGTTACGGATGAGGTATGCCAATCGTCGGCCGATGTGACCTTGGCTAATGAAGTTGGGGATATAGCCATTTATCAGTATATGCAGGTATGGATTTGTGATGTTTGTATATTAGTAACATGGTGGTGCCTAATTGGTGTTTTTTTTTTTTTGCAATTAGGTGCTCAGTTTGCGCTTAGCCATCTTAGGTCGGAGTCAGGAAATGAAACATAAGAAATTGTTGGGCCTAGCCAAAGAGCCAAACAAGCTGAAGGAAGAGTTATATCTGAAGAAGAATCTAATTGTGGAGTTAGAGACTAAACTTACAGAAAAAGAAAGAGTTAAAGGTTGTAAAGAGTAATTATGAGAACGAGTCTGAGTTGCTGAAGAAGAAAGATGATGATTTGTCTACTATGAAAGATCAGGTTATCGAGGTTACTGTGAAATTGAAGGATATGGAAAAAGGTAAGCAAGCTGATATTTTGGATACTTTCATAGAAGGTTTTGAGCGTGCTATGATGCAAACCAAGTTTTTAGTACTAGGCCGAGATTTTTCTCAAATGGAGCCTGGTAAATTAGTTCGTGAAGGAGCTTTGGTCGATGATGAGGAAGGAGTTGAAGAAGGAGACGAAAATTTGGTGATATGAACTCTTCGTACATGTTGTATGTTTGGAATGTTTGCTTTTTGGGAATTTGGAGTGGATTGGTAATGTTGGTTGTACGAGGAACATTGCACGGGTATCTGAGTGTTCCTGATAGATTAGCAGGTATAGGATTGATTGATTGATTGATAACTATCATTGATGATAGAAGAAGTTTGATTCCAAGAATGTTTGGCATTAATGGATTAGATTGAAATGTTCGTTAAGCATGGAATTTTGTGATAAAATTTGTATGACGTAAGTCATTATTTGTTTTTTTTATTGTTATATCTCGGAAAGATATAAATCGATATAGAGAGGAAAAATATAAATTGACAAAGAAAATATGATGATAATATTATTGACCTTTGCGTACAAAAGTACAGGTAGGCTAGCCTCGTTAAAACCTCTACAAGTAAAATCCTTTTTTGGGAAAAATCTTGTGAGTAGGAAAAAGAATACCAGCATGTCCCTGATTTTTAACTGTAATAAAGCTTTAAAGAGGATATATTCTATGTATTAGGTAGAGTTATACCATTTAAAGATTGCAAACGGTATGCACTATTTCCTAAGATTTCAATAACTCGGAAAGGACCTTCTCAATTTGCGGCTAACTTTTCATGTGTTGGAGGTCGCCTTGCTTGTTCAGTTTTTCTGAGCACCAAATCGTTTACTTGAAAAGATTGGTGTTTGACCTTTTGGTTGTATCGCCGAGCTATATGTTGTTGCATAGCTCGGTGACTTAGGGTTGTTATACCTCAGATTTCTTCGATGGTGTCCAAATCAATTTGCCGAAACGTATCTTGTAATTGATGATCAATGAATTGAGTTCGAAAGGATGACTGAGAGATCTCTAGAGGGATCATGGCTTCAGACCCATACACCAGTCGCAAAGGTGTTTCCTTGGTTGTTGAGTGAATAGTTGTGTTGTAGCCCCATATAATTTCTGGTATTAGCTCGGTCCACAATCCTTTAGCATCATCTAGGTTTTTGCATAAAGCATGTAGAATAACCTTGTTCGCTGCTTCTGTTAAGACATTTGTTTGTGGGTGTTCCACTGAAGAAAAGTGTTGTGTTATTTTTAAGTTCTGCAAAAAAGAGGTAAATTTTTTATCGGCAAAGTGGCGATCATTGTCAGCGATAATGTGTCGAGGTATACCAAATCTACATATGATATGCTTCCAAACAAAAGAGATCATTTGTTGAGATGTTATCTTAGCTAAGGGTTGAGCCTCAATCCATTTTTAAAAATAATCGATAGCAACTATTAAAAATTTTACTTGGCCTGGTGCTAAAGGGAAAGGGCCGAGGCTATCAAGCCCCCATTGATAGAATGACCAACTTACTTCGGAAAAGTGCAATACCTCGGCTGGAATATGTATAATCAGAGAGTGTTTTTGACAATCAGGGCAAGCTTTCACTTTGGCATTATTGGCCAGAAGAATCCGGCACGAAGTATTATGTATTTTGTATATAAATATATATATTGTTTAACTTATTTTTATTAAATACTTTATATTAGTGACTAATTTTGATATATATTTAGTATAGTTGCACACAAATTTAACTATTAACTTAGTTATTATGTAGCCAATAAGTTATAGCTCAAATGGTATAGTCTTTCCATACTCAATTAAGATGTTGCTCCTATCTTTGGTAAAAAAAATTAGTAGTTGAATAACAAAAGTTATTATTAGTTTCTTTTCACACTAACTAATACTCAACGATGGTGTTTCGGTACACCATGTTATCAAGAAATATTAATCGATATAATAACTTTTGTAAATAACTATTTTAGTGATTAATTTTTTTATATATACTTAACATAATTGATAATATAATAATACTATTTGTATTTAACTTTATCTTAGTTTGTAGGTTGAATAGTGTTCTAAAATATTTTTATAGGCCTAATACTAAAAGTTAGGTTTAAGAGTATAAGAAGTTCTAAAAAACTGATTTGATAAATTCTTTTGGATTCTAAAAGATATGTTACAAAGAAGATACTAACTCCTCATCACTCATTCTAATACCTAATAACTCAATTTTATGAGATTAATTATTACATTATAACCATCATTCTACTATCAGAGGAGAATGTTATAATATTGACTATATAAAAGCCTAAAAACATTATATGAAGAAAGATCACAATAAAATATCAAACATCTTATGATTAGAATAGCTCATAAAAAATACGTACACTAAAGTATGATCTCTAATTTAGTTTCTCTTGTGATCCATGCTAACTTGAGCGTCGAAGTCCTTGTAGGAATACCCCACCATTGAGACATTAGAAATTTGAAATAGGAGGATGACGGCAACATCGTGTCTCCAACCTATTTTCTACAATTTTGTTCAGGTAACTTTTAAATTTGAAAGAGCAAAAACACTTCTAAACAAATAGATTGGTTGAATGTTTAACGGATAAATAAAAAAAACAACAAAAAGTAATAATTATATATTCAGAGTATTTTTGCTATTTCAATGTTGATGAAACTTGACAACTCGTAGAATCATGCACCAACAAGATTAATTATGTTGAAGAAGGTACCAACAATGACAATGTCATGCTTAAGTTAGCTTTGTATGTTTTGTCTTTTGTGATTATGAAAGTTAGATTTATTCTTTTCAATTCTTTCTTTTTTCTTATAGCATTTTCGCCTCCGTTTACTGAAATAACGACTTTTCTTTTTAACAAGGTATCATGATTCTGTTTGTTACATCCATTATAAGCATTTTAATATTATTTATCGGCTCATAATCATTTTCTCATGCCGATTTTAAGGCATCAATTCGAAAATTTTGAGATTTTTCAGGTCTTAATTCTTTCTTTTCTATGGATCCTTTTTTGTAATGACGTTTTTAGATCTCATTTTCTTTTTAGCTTGGACTTAATCTATAACAAACTAGTTAACAGATAGAAGTTTTAGATGTATATATTATTTTTGAATATATTTTTATATTTTGTTGTTTCTCTTGTTAATACGAGTAGATAAATATTTTGGGACATTCATGACTATGATACCTAAATTATTTTGTCACTTCCATAGATTTTAAAACCAATCTAGACCTACTTTCTTTGCTTACAACTTTGCTTACTTGCATCTCTTACATATATTGAATCTCATCCACAATTCCACATAAGATTAAATGTTCTATGTTCCAGATTAAGACTGAAACGTAGTTAAATGTATGCGCTGTTAGTTTCAAAATTATGCTTAGTCAAAAATTTTTGGGCTATCAATTTTTAGTATTTTTTATCATGATTTAAGTAACATAAATACTAAATTGTCTTTAACAAATAAATTTTATTAATTCATATGTGTAAATTCTGAAAAATATAAGTATAAACTATATTGATTTATGTGTATAAAATTCTAATAAATATAAGTACAAATTATATGTTTATTGTGTGCAAAACATGTATAAATATGAATATAAATTATTACTGGTCAAAATAATAATATTTACTAGCAATATAATATTGCTCTTTAGGTAAATTATATAGGAGTTAGAACTTAGAATCAAATTGTAAGGAATAGTACCAACTTAGTTAAGTAGCTAAACAGAACAAGAAAATCAAGACTCAAGTGTTAAAATAGTTAGTTTTCTTATAGCAGCTGTGAGAGTCTATGACTTTTACTTGGTGCACTAGTCTATAAATAACTCTCTCGAATAAATGACCATTTGTACCCATGAGAGATGAAAACGCTGACATTTGTACCCATGAAAGCTTGAAACTAATCTTGTACCCATGATAGATGCTGTCCGTGTGACAAAAGTGCCCTGACTTGGATATGAGCTTGGTTCGTGGGTTTTCGAACCTACGTGGCCCTCCCCCCCCCCCCCCCCAAAAAGCCATATCTGAGCCAACCATTCACCATCATCATCTTCATCTTCTTCACCATCATCCCTATCCATCACTGTCTCTTCCCAGCCACCATAACCTCCATCACCATCACCTCAGCACCGCCACAGCCACCTCCCTTCACCACAACCTTCGGCGACAACCCACACCGCCGCGCCCCTTTCTCTTCTTCTTCCCCTTTTCTCACCTCCGCTGAGCCCAAAAACCACAGCGCCAACTCCTCCTCTTCACCAAACAGCTGCGAAACCCAACCTTCTCCGCAGCGTCCTTACGGCGTTCCAACCCGTCACCACTCTCCTGTCCGAACCCTACCTCTCCCAAAGCTCCCAGCAGCATCAGACAAGCCAAAATTTTCAAACAGCAGCATGAATCAAAACAAACCTAAATCCACTATCCAGCTCAGATTATCTAACAACCTAAGCAACTAACATGCATTTCTAACTAACCAAATTAAGCAAAATGAACTAAAAGCAATACAATGAAAGAAACAGAACTCAACAAATGAAAATGGGAACCTGGGAAGCAGAGAATGAACAGGTGAAGGGAAGATGATGGCTGAATTGGCCGGGGCAGAAGCGGCAGCCTGGTAGTGGCACTGCTTCAATTGCAGCAGCGGAGAGTGAACGCAGCCATGAAACAGGGGATGGAAGACACAGGGGCTGCACCCTGTTCTGGTCGTTCCATGGGAGAACGGAAAACGGGGTTGGAATCACAACGGTGCTAGGCTGGTTCGTGATGGTGAGACGGGATGACATAGAAGGAAGAAGAAAGGGGGAGGCTCATCGTCGGTGTCACTGTGGCTCGTCGACGGCGCAGCGGTTCGGCCAGTGAGATGATATCGTTACCTTATTATTATTCCTTTTATGTTGAGAGTACATGCCCCTTTATAACATTTTATTAAATTATTTAACATTCCCTAATTTTACAATGTGCCCTTACATGACCTTTGCTACCGTTACATTATTATTATTCCTTTAATATCGAGAGTACATGCTCCTTTTTATATCTTGTTCAAGGAACCCTATTTTATTATATGCAACTAAATAACCCCTTATATCATTATTGTTCCTTTATTTTAAAGATCAAGGGTACATACTTTTTATAATATCTAATCCAAATATTTCAAACATTCACTTTCTTACTATATGCACTTAGATTATACTTTTTACATTATATCATTAATATCCTCTTAGGTCAAAAGTATATGTTTTCTTATAATTGTTTTATTCAGCTAATTAATATCCTATTTTTTATAATGTACATCTATTTTATACCCCTATAGGGACGAGAGTACCTACTTTCGTATAAAATCTTATTCAAACATGCTTATTTTATCATGATATATGCCTCTCCTCTCGCATGGTTCATTCTTGTATAAGCCTACATAACCGTACTTGTTAAAGAACTGAGGGAATGATCCTTCGGTAAGGGAAGGTGACCCCCAAAGACAAGATAATCGAGATGATCCTTCGGTAAGGGAAGGTGATCGAAAAACGTTTGGGATAAGAACCTTCGGTAAGGGAAGGGGACTATCCCATCAATTTTATACAATAAGATATCTTTTTATATGACTCCATTCTTGTGTATGTCTAAATAACCTTGATTGTAAATTAAACTGAGGGAATGATCCTTCGGTAAGGGAAGGTGACCCCCAAAGACAAGATATCGATATGATCCTTCGGTAAGGGAAGGTGATCGATCGAGATGATCCTTCGGTAAGGAAAGGTGATCGCCAAAACTTTTGGGATAAGAACCTTCGGTAAGGGAAGGGGACTCCCACTTATACCGGTTTGAGCTCAATACCCTCCATATAAGTTATAAATTAAGAAAGAAAGAAGGCACGAATGAAAGCTTGAGTTCTATGTTTTCCTTAGATTTAATTATGATTATGTTGATGTTATCCTTCTATTTTTCTATATGTTTCCCCTTTCTTTTACACACATGTTTTACAAAAAAAAGAAGATGTATATTACATGCCATGTTATACGCTTGTTTTTAAAATCCCGCACGTGGGCTGGAGATGGATATGGAGGTGTTACATAGCACTCCTACTGAGACGTTAGGTTCTCACTCCCTTTCTTTTCCCATACTATCTCCAGAGGAACATGACACAGCGGATAGAGACGACGCAGTGCCCCCTCGAGGGTAACTTCTGAGTATGACCCCTCGAAGCACGCGTGGGTAGTTGCGACCACTACTACCGTGCTCTAAACTATCTACTTAGGTCGAGAACTCGTGGAAGAAGAACCCCAGCTGCCCGTCATAACCTTCCTAGATAGGGACGCTTCAACATCTAGGAAGCGGTCATCCAAGGTGGTACACCTTGAGTCCGACCCCGAGACCAAAGAAGAGAAATCCGACAACCCTGGCCAGAAGGAAGACACCATGGAGGAGGACCCAGAGGAGAAGTTGAACCCTTGTGGAAGCCCAAAGGTGGAATACGTGCCCTACTCCCCTATTTCGGCACCCCGTCGAGTTTTGGTTCATCCCACGCAACGGAACCAGGTCTTCACTGTGCGAAAGGGTGTTGGAGGGAGACCCCTGGTACCTCGATTCGTGAATAACTAAAGACTCCTGATCAAGGATAGGATAGGATGCAAGTAGGGGAGCCCCTTCGACGAGATTAGTTTAGGACGTAGTTAGCTTCTTTTCCTGTTTTAGTTCCCTATAAGTATTTTGAAACGTAGTCATGGTTAAGATGTTTATTTCACTCTAATTCAAATTCCAACGTTTTAGCGCTACTCGTTTTCCGCTCTACACGTATTTACTCCTGCCTCGCGTAACGATTAAGTCATTCTTTTTCTTGGATCAAGTGTGGCACCTTATTTTAAAAACCTCCACGATAGTATAAGAACTTAGGGTGTTACATTATTGGTATCAGAGCAAAGTCGATCCTAGGAGATATGACTAATGAAGCCTCTTCCTATGGTTATCCAAAGGGAATGTCCAGCAGTTCCCCCACCCTCTGCCGATGCACCCCAACGTCAAGGACGAGTCTTTGCCCTCAGCAGGTCTGTCAGAGGGTGTGCATCCTCATTTCAGGTAGATCATACCTTGCTAACCTAGTGTGCCTCCCTTTAGTAGGATTAGACATCATCCTAGGAATGGACTAGCTCAACGAAAACCGAGTCTTGTTAGATTGTTTTGAGAGAAAAGCCATCTTCCCTTCTCAATCCATACAAGACACATGTGACCTTCCAAGATCCTCTGAAGACACCAGTACGAGGCAAGAATATGCCTTGCTAAATTCGGTAAAAGCAGACTCCCATCAGGAGTTCTGTGAGATACCA
>NC_029791.2:121363006-121385136 GCF_000816755.2 Arachis ipaensis | reverse complement strand
TCAGATGTCTTTCCCGAAGATATACCCTCGTTTCCCCCAACACGAGAGGTTGAGTTCTCCATAGAATTGATACCTGGGACACGGCCAATCTCCAGAGCCCCTTACCGGATGGCTCCAGTGGAGCTCACTGAATTGAAGAACCAACTAGAGGAGCTGCTGCAAAAAGGATTCATCAGACCAAGCGTCTCTCCCTGGGGAGCTCCAGTATTGTTTGTGAAGAAAAAGGACGGCAGCATGCGTCTCTGCGTGGACTATAGGTAACTCAACAAAATCACGGTGAAGAACAAGTATCCCCTCCCAAGAATAGATGACTTAATGGACCAACTACAAGGTGCAACAGTGTTCTCAAAAATCGACCTGAGATCAGAGTATCATCAAATAAGGGTAAGAGAGGAAGACATTCCAAAGACAGCATTTCGAACGAGATACGGACACTACGAGTTCACAGTAATGTCTTTTGGGTTGACCAATGCCCCCGCCGTCTTTATGGACTACATGAATAGAATTTTTCGACCTTACCTCGACAGTTTAGTGGTGGTATTCATAGATGATATTTTGATTTTCTCCAAGACAGAAGAAGAACACAGGGAGCACTTGCGTGTAATACTGGGAACCCTTCGAGAGAAAAAGTTGTACGCAAAACTATCCAAGTGTAAGTTTTGGATGAAGGAGGTACAATTTCTTGGACACATGGTTTCCGGCAACGGAATATCAGTGGATCCCAGTAAGATAGACTCGATACTAAACTGGGAAAGGCCGACGTCAGTCACAGAAATAAGGAGTTTTTTTAGCATTGGCGGGCTACTATAGAAGGTTCATAAGAGGGTTTTCTCAACTAGCCCTGCCGTTAACCCGTTTAACCAGGAAGGATACCCCGTTTGCTTAGACGCCAGACTGCGAAAGAAGCTTCCAAGAGTTAAAGTGTCGCTTGACATCCGCCCCAGTACTAGCCTTACCTAACCCCGACATAGCCTTCGAAGTTTACTGCGACGCCTTAGGACAAGGATTGGGTTGCGTACTAATGTAATGCAAAAAGGTAGTGGCGTATGCGTCAAGACAACTGAAGACCCACGAAGCCAACTATCCAACTCACGACCTCGAACTAGCCGCGATAGTATTTGCGCTGAAGACATGGAGGCATCATTTGTACGAAGTTAGGGTTTCAAGTATTCTCCGATCATAAGAGCTTAAAGTACCTGTTCGACCAGAAGGAACTCAACATGCGACAAAGGAGGTGGATGGAGTTTCTTAAAGATTATGACTTTGTTCTAAATTACCACCCAGGAAAGGCTAACTTTGTGGCTGACGCTCTGAGTCGGAAGGTACTCAAGGCATCATGGCTGATGATAAAAGAGGCAGAGTTGATAAGGAATTTCAGAGACATGAACTTACAAGTCACCCTCGCTCCAAAAAGCATACGTCTGAACCACCTAACAGTGGAAAGTCAATTCAAAGAACAAATAACTAAGGCACAGAGTTCCGACCCCAACTTTCAAGAAACCCTGCGCCTTGTCAAAGAAAGAAGATTGAAGGGCTTCACCGAAGGAGAGGACAAGGTATGGAGATACCAAGGTCGAATCTGTGTCCCAAGGGAAGGAGACCTTCAAAGCAAGATTGCGGAAGAAGCCCACAGAAGAGATTTTACCATTCATCCTGGCATGACGAAGATGTACCACGATTTGAAGAAGATGTTCTGGTGGCCAGGGATGAAAAAGGATTTAGCCACGATCGTGAATAAATGCCTGGTTTGTCAGAAGGTAAAAATCAAACATCAGAAACCATCAGGGGTATTGCAACCCCTTGGCATCCCGAAGTGGAAATGGGAAGACATATCGATGGATTTCGTCATGGGACTACCCCGTACTCAAGCAGGGCGTGACGCTATATGGGTCATCGTGGACCGGCTTACAAAGACTGCCCATTTTCTACCAGTTAAGGCGACCGACTCATTAGAAAGACTAGCCACGCTATATATCAGAGAGATCGTGAGGTTACATGGGGTACCAACGACCATAGTCTCGGATAGAGACCCAAGATTCACCTCGAGGTTTTGGAACGCATTGCAGAAGGCATTCGGGACGAAATTGTGCCTAAGCACGTCATACCACCCGCAAACAGATGGACAAACGGAGAGGACCATCCAGACGTTGGAAGACATGTTACGAGCTTGTGTCCTAGACAGACCAGGAAAGTGGGAGAGTCACCTACCACTGATCGAGTTTGCTTATAACAACAGTTACCATGGTAGCATCGGGATGGCACCATATGAGGCACTGTATGGGCAAAGATGCCAATCTCCTTTATGCTGGTATGGGCCAGAAGAGAAAGGCTACTTAGGACCAGAGTTAGTAAGACAGACCACGGAAGATATCAAGAGGATAAGAGAAAGAATGCGCACCGCCCAAAGTCGACAAAAGAGTTATGCAGATCAACGAAGGAAACCCCTCGAATTTCAGGAAGGCGATCACGTATTCCTAAAAATCACCCCCACCACCGAGGTAGGGAGGGCTCTTAAGGTACAAAAACTAAGCCCCCGGTACCTGGGTCCATTCCAAATCCTCTGGCGTATAGGAAAGTCGGCATACCATCTTGCCCTACCACCAAATCTATCAAGACTACATGACGTGTTTCATGTGTCCCAACTCCGAAAATACCAGCACGATCCAAGCCATGTGTTGCAGCAAGAGGATGTAACACTCAAGGACGACCTGACTTTTGAACTACCAGCCATAGAGATTGTAGACAGAAGTACGAAGCAACTAAGGAGCAAGACGATACGACTGGTAAAGGTGGCAGGGGGTAGCGGTAATTCTAGAGACTACACATGAGAAAAAGAGGCAGACATGAGACAGAAGCTCCCGAACTTATTTACAGGTAACAATCGTGGTGAGAATCTCCTTTTCTCCCCAACAGTAAGGAAATTTCAGTAGGACCCCTAAGTTAGATTTAACATTCCCTAATTTTACTATGTGCCCTTACGTGACCTTTGATACCATTACCTTATTATTATTTCTTTTATGTTGAGAGTACATGCCCCCTTATAACATTTTATTAAATTATTTAACATTCCCTAATTTTACTATGTGCCCTTATATGACCTTTGATACCGTTACCTTATTATTATTCCTTTTATGTTGAGAGTACATGTCCCTTTATAACATTTTATTAAATTATTTAACATTCCCTAATTTTACAATGTGCCCTTACATGACCTTTGCTACCGTTACATTATTATTATTCCTTTAATATCGAGAGTACATGCTCATTTTTATATCTTGTTCAAGGAACCCTATTTTATTATATGCAACTAAATAACCCCTTATATCATTATTGTTCCTTTATTTTAAAGATCAAGGGTACATACTTTTTATAATATCTAATCCAAATATTTCAAACATTCACTTTCTTACTATATGCACTTAGATTATACTTTTTACATTATATCATTAATATTCTCTTAGGGTCAAAAGTATATGTTTTCTTATAATTGTTTTATTCAGCTAATTAATATCCTATTTTTTATAATGTACAGTTTCCTTTCTTGTTTTAGTTTACTATAAGTATTTCATACTCACGGTTAAGATACTATCTCATTTTTTATTAAAATTCCAACGTTTTAGTGCTACCCATTTTCCGCTCTACGCGCATTTACTCCTTCCTTGCGTAACGATTTAGTCATTTCTTTGCTTAATCAAGTGTGGCACCTTATTTTAAAGACCCCCCACGATAGTATAAAACTTAGGGTGTTACATCTCCTCTCGCATGGTTCATTCTTGTATAAGCCTAAATAACCGTACTTGTTAAAGAACTGAGGGAATGATCCTTCGGTAAGGGAAGGTGACCCCCAAAGACAAGATAATCGAGATGATCCTTCGGTAAGGGAAGGTGATCGAAAAACGTTTGGGATAAAAACCTTCGGTAAGGGAAGGGGACTATCCCATCAATTTTATATAATAAGATATCTTTTTATATGACTCCATTCTTGTGTATGTCTAAATAACCTTGATTGTAAATTAAACTGAGGGAATGATCCTTCGGTAAGGGAAGGTGACCCTCAAAGACAAGATATCGATATGATCCTTCGGTAAGGGAAGGTGATCGATCGAGATGATCCTTCGGTAAGGGAAGGTGATCGCCAAAATGTTTGGGATAAGAACCTTCGGTAAGGGAAGGGGACTCCCACTTATACCGGTTTGAGCTTAATACCCTCCATATAAGTTATAAATTAAGAAAGAAAGAAGGCACGAATGAAAGCTTGAGTTCTATGTTTTCTTTAGATTTAATTATGATTATGTTGATGTTATCCTTCTATTTTTCTATATGTTTCCCCTTTCTTTTACACACATGTTTTACAAAAAAAAGAAGATGTATATTACATGCCATGTTATACGCTTGTTTTTAAAATCCCGCACGTGGGCTGGAGATGGATATGGAGGTGTTACATAGCACTCCTACTGAGACGTTAGGTTCTCACTCCCTTTCTTTTCCCATACTATCTCCAGAGGAACATGGCACAGCGGATAGAGACGACGTAGTGCCCCCTCGAGGGTAACTTCTGAGTATGACCCCTCGAAGCACGCGTGGGTAATTGCGACCACTACTACCGTGCTCTAAACTATCTACTTAGGTCGAGAACTCGTGGAAGAAGAACCCCAGCTGCCCGTCATAACCTTCCTAGATAGGGACGCTTCAACATCTAGGAAGCGGTCATCCAAGGTGGTACACCTTGAGTCCGACCCCGAGACCGAAGAAGAGAAATCCGACAACCCTGGCCAGAAGGAAGACACCATGGAGGAGGACCCAGAGGAGAAGTTGAACCCTTGTGGAAGCCCAAAGGTGGAATACGTGCCCTACTCCCCTATTTCGGCACCCCGTCGAGTTTTGGTTCATCCCACGCAACAGAACCAGGTCTTCACTGCGCGAAAGGGTGTTGGAGGGAGACCCCTGGTACCTCGATTCGTGAATAACTAAAGACTCCTGATCAAGGATAGGATAGGATGCAAGTAGGGGAGCCCCTTCGACGAGATTAGTTTAGGACGTAGTTAGCTTCTTTTCCTGTTTTAGTTCCCTATAAGTATTTTGAAACGTACTCATGGTTAAGATGTTTATTTCACTCTAATTCAAATTCCAACGTTTTAGCGCTACTCGTTTTCCGCTCTACACGTATTTACTCCTGCCTCGCGTAACGATTAAGTCATTCTTTTTCTTGGATCAAGTGTGGCACCTTATTTTAAAAACCTCCACGATAGTATAAGAACTTAGGGTGTTACAGGTGTGGCTGAGGAAGACAGAGAACACGCAAAGGAGAGAAAAGGGAAGAGGTTTGCGGTGGCTCGTAGAGGCCGACGGTGATGGTTGGCGGAGCTAGGGTTCGGACAGGGGAGTGGTGACGGGTTGGAACGCCGCTGCAGAGAAGGTTGGGTGTCGCGGCTGTTTGGTGGCAGACGAGAGGAGACCCAGGAATGGAGAAGGTGGCCGCTGCCGCTCTGGGATTTGGTGGAGAAGAGGAGCTGGCGCTGTGGTTTCTGGGCTCAGCGGAGGTGAGAAGAGGGGAAGAAGAAGAGAAAGGGGTGTGGCGGTGTGGGTTGTCGCCGGAGGTTGTGGTGAAGGGAGGTGGCTGTGGCGGTGCTGAGGTGATGGTGATGGAGGTTATGGTGGCTGGAAAGAGACAGTGATAGATGGGGATGATGGTGAAGAAGATGAAGATGATGATGGTGAATGGTTGGCTCAGATATGGCTTTGGAGGGGGTGGGAATACCACGTAGGTTCGGAAACCCACGAACCAAGCTCAGATCCAAGTCAGGGCATTTTTGTCATACGGACAGCATCTATCATGGGTACAAGATTAGTTTCGAACTTTCATGGGTATAAATGTCAGCGTTTTTATCTTTCATGGATACAAATGGTCATTTATTCTAACTCTCTCTATGTAATTGAGGTGTAGTTGCTATCATTTTTCTAATAATAGTTCAGTTTACTTTAACTACAAGTTATCTGTTCTTCTAACTTCTGCATCTTTTTTATTTAGTCCTTGTTCATTCTTTTTTCTTTGGGAGAGTTTTTAATTGCTTGTCATTTATTAAATTTAAAAAAAAAATTACAAATGACTAACAGAAAATGTATCAATTTCTTCTCCTCCAAGTCCATCATCTGCAAATACCACAGCTTCTATGTTTGGTTCATCTAAAGATAAATACGAAACATCACTCAAATCTGGACTGTTTTTATTTTTTAATTTAAATTTTGAATTGTTTTTATTTTAAAATATTTTAAAATAAAAAAAAATCGGTTAATTGGGACATAAAACCACAAAATCGGGTCGGACTCGTTCGGATTCATGACAGCTTCACCAAAATTCTGCACCGCAAGAAGAAACGCCACCGATACGCTCGTTTGAAGTATCCGTCGAGTGTCGGTGTCGGATTCGTGTCCGACACGGATACGCCGGCACCATAGAAGAATCCGTGCTTCATAGCCGATGATTTGTCTGAGAAAGGTAAAGATATACCATTGAAGGAAATTACTGCTTTTGTGGATAATCAAAAGAGGCTTCACGGGTTTGTCGAGGATATTGATGGTTCTTTGATTTGGGGTAAGGATTTCCCGTTTATGGTCGTTACGGATGAGGTATGCCAATCGTCGGCCGATATGGCCTTGGCTAATGAAGTTGGGGATATAGCCATTAATTAGTATATGCAGGTATGGATTTGTGATGTTTGTATATTAGTAACATGGTGGTGCCTAATTGGTGTTTTTTTTTTTTTTTTAGGTGCTCGGTTTGCGCTTAGCCAGCTTAGGTCGGAGTCAGAAAGTGAAACATAAGAAACTGTTGGGCTTAGCCGAAGAGGCAAACAAGCTGAAGGAAGAGTTAGATCTGAAGAAAAATCTTGTTGTGGAGTTAGAGGCCAAACTTACAGAAAAAGAAAAAGAGTTAAAGGTTGTAAAGAGTAATTATGAGAATGAGTTTGAGTTGCTGAAGAAGAAAGATGATGATTTGTCTACTATGAAAGATCAAGTTATCGAGGTTACTGTGAAATTGAAGGATATGAAAAAAGGTAAGAAATCTGATATTTTGGATACTTTCGTAGAAGGTTTTGAGCGTGCTGTGATGCAAACCAAGTTTTTAGTACCAGGCCGAAATTTTTCTCAAATGGAGCCTGGTAAAATAGTTCGTGAAGGAGCTTTGGTTGATAATGAAGAAGAAGTTGAAGAAGGAGACAAAAATTTGGGACAAGGTGTATGACTTTTCTTATTTTATATTTTGAATTGGTGGTTTGGATTGATCTTGTTTATCATCAGTTTTAGGATGATAAGAACTATTTATATTGTGCCAAGTTTGATTGGCCTTTTGCTAACTGTTTTGGTGATATGAACTCTTTGTACATGTTGTATGTTTGGAATGTTTGCTTTTTGGGAATTTGGAATGGATTGGTAATGTTGGTTGTACGAGGAACATTGCACGAGTATCTGAGTGTTCCTGATAGATTAGCAGGTATAGAACTGATTGATTGATTGATAACTATCATTGACAATAGAAGAAGTTTGATTCCAAGAATGTTTGGCATTAATGGATTAGATTGAAATGTGCGTTAAGCATGGATTTGTGATAAAATTTGTATGACGTAAGTCATTATTTGTTTTTTTTTTTATATCTCGGAGAGATATAAATCGATATAGAGAGGAAAAATATAAACTGATAAAGCAAATATGATGATAATATTATTCACTTTTGCGTACAAAAGTACAAGTAAGCTAGCCTCGCTAAAACCTTTCCAAGCAAAACCCTTTTTTGAAAAAAATCTTGTGAGTAGGAAAAAGAGTATCAACCTATCCTGATTTTTAACTATAATAAAGCTTTAAAGAGGATATATTCTATGTATTAGGTAGAGTTATACCATTTAAAGATTGCAAACAGTATGCACTATTTTCTAAGATTTCAATATCTCGGAAATGACCTTCCCAATTTGCGGCTAACTTTTCATGTGCCAGAGGTCGCCTTGCTTGTTCAGTTTTTCTGAGTACCAAATCGTTTACTTGAAAAGATCGGTGTTTGCCCTTTTGGTTGTATCGCCAAGCTATATGTTGTTGCATAGCTCGGTGATGTAGGGTTGCTATACCTCGGATTTCTTCGATGGTGTCCAAATCAATCTGCCGAGCCGTATCTTGAAATTGATGATCAATGAATTGAGTTCGAAAGGATGACTGAGAGATCTCCAGAGGGATCATGTCTTCAGACCCATACACCAGTCAAAAAGGTGTTTCCTTGGTTGTTGAGTGAATAGTTGTGTTGTAGCCCCATATAATTTCTGGTATTAGCTCGGTCCACAATCCTTTAGCATCATCTAGCTTTTTGCGTAAAGCATGTAGAATAACCTTGTTCGCTGCTTCTGTTAAGACATTTGTTTGTGGGTGTTCCACTGAAGAAAAGTGTTGTGTTATTTTTAAGTTCTGCAAAAAAGAGGTAAATTTTTTATCGGCAAAGTGGCGATCATTGTCAGCGATAATGTGTCGAGGTATACCAAATCTACATATGATATGCTTCCAAACAAAAGAGATCATTTGTTGAGATGTTATCTTAGCTAAGGGTTGAGCCTCAATCCATTTTTAAAAATAATCGATAGCAACTATTAAAAATTTTACTTGGCCTGGTGCTAAAGGGGAAGGGCCGATGATATCAAGCCCCCATTGATAGAATGGCCAACTTACTTCGGAAAAGTGCAATACCTCAGTTGGAATATGTGTAATCAGAGAGTGTTTTTGACAATTAGGACAAGCTTTCACTTTAGCATTGCAACTTGCTGTAAGGTTGGCCAGAAGAATTCAGCACGAAGTATTATGGAAGATAAGCTTCGAGCTCTGATGTGTGTTCTACAAATACCTTCATGAGCTTCTGCTATAGCTAGGTCAGCCTCGGGACTGGAAAGACATTTTAACAAAGGTCGAGAAAAACCTCGTCTATATAGACAATTATTGAATAATGTAAAGAAAGACGCTTGACATCGGAATTTCCGAGCATTATTAACACTGTGTGGGATGTTTCCAGTACTGAGATACTGGACATAGGGCTACTGCCAATCTTCCTCCTGAGTTACACTTAAAACTTCTGTTAGATTGATGCTTGGTGTAAGCAACGTAGATTGATAAAGAGAAGAAGTATATGATTGTGTGCTTACGAGCTTGGATAAAATGTTAGCTCAGTGATTATTTTCCCTAGGTATGTGATAGATTTCAAACTTAGAAAAATTGGTGATGAAAGATTTTACAATAGCCAAGTATTCTGCTAATACAGGATCTTTGACTTGAAAGAGATCGTTTACCTATTGTACGACTAGTAGAGAGTCGCAATATACCTTTAGTTTTGAGTTATGTAGGTCAGTAGCTAACCTTAAGCCCGCAATCAGAGCTTTGTACTCTGTCTGGTTGTTACTTGTTTTGAAAGAAAGATGTAAAGAGTGTTCAAAGACAAATCTGTTACCATCTTCAAGGAGGACTGCAGCGCTACGTCCTTGAGGATTGGATGCTCCATCCATATAAAGGGTCCACACCATGGAATGTGCTTCCAAATTTGGAGAAGTGAATTCGGCAACAAAATCTGCTAAGTAGTGTGATTTGATTGGCCCTCTGCTTTGATATCTAATGTCAAATTCGAAAAGCTCAACTGAGTATTTTATAAGTCGGCCAGCTAGTTCCGGTTTATTGAGGACTTGCCGTAGTGGTTAGTCAGTTCGGCTATTGATGACATGGATTTGGAAATATGGTTGGAGACATCTAGCTGAGAATACCAAAGCAAGAGCTAGCTTCTCTATCTTCGGATAGCGAAGCTCGGATGCTATAATAAATTGTTTGCAAAATAAATAAGCTGTTGTACTTTTTCTCTTTCTGTAACAAGAATAGAGCTTATAGCCCAGTCAGTAACGGATAGGTAGAGATAAAGTTCTTCCCCCTGAAAAGGTTTTTGTAAAATTGGGGGTTTTGAAAGAATATCCTTGAGATTTAAAAAAGCTTTTTCACACTCATCAATCCAGTTAAAATTGTTTTTCTTTTTCAATGTTTGGAAAAAACAGAAAGATTTAGATGATAAGCATGGCAAGAATCTAGATAAGGCAACAAGTCTCTCTATTAAACGTTGGACTTCTTTGATTGTCTGTGGGCTTTTCATGTCCAGTATAGTGCGGCACTTGTCAGGATTGGCTTCTATACCTCGTCTTGTAAGTAAAAATCCTAAAAATTTGCCTTCCTGTACACCGAAAGCACATTTTTTTCAGATTGAGTCGCATGTTATAGCGTCTAATTTGGTTAAAAATTTTAGTGAGATCATCAACATGCTGGTTGCCGAGCTTTGTCTTTGCCACCATATCATCAACGTAAACCTCCATGTTCCGTCCAATTTGGTTTGCAAATATCTTATCCATGAGACGCTGATAGGTTGCTCCTGCATTATTAAGTCTAAAAGGCATAACCTTGTAGAGATAATTACCATATTTAGTAATAAAGACAATTTTATTTTGATCAGAAGGATGCATTAGAATCTGGTTATAACCAGAATATGCGTCCATAAAGCTTAATGTTGCATAACCTGAAGCATTATCAACTAAAGAATCAATAGATGGTAAATGATAAGCATCTTTTGGGCATGATTTGTTAAGATCAGTGAAATCAACACACATGCGCCATTTATCATTGTTTTTTTTTACCATTACGATGTTGGCTAACCAAGTCATGAACCTTATTTCTTGTATGAAGCTGGCATTGATGAGCTTTTTAGTTTCCACCAAGGAAGCTTGTTTCTTCTCAATGCCAAGGTTGTGTTTCTTCTGAACTATAGGTCAGACAGATGCATTGAGTGCTAACTTGTGAGAAATTATTGAGGGATCAATACTAGACATATCAGCGGGAGTCCAAGCAAATAGGTCGGCATGTTGCTGTAAGAAGTGTTGTAGTGTGTCCTTCTCTTCCGCGCTTAGAGTGGTACCTACATAGGTAAATTTGTTTGAGTCGTTAGTGAAGTAAACTTTTTGTAACTCCTCCATGGGTGTTGGCCTTTCGAGGAACTCAGCTCTTGGATCTAGGTCAGCTGGTACTGGATGCTCGCCAGAGTTCTGGACCGTGTTTACTTGTGCACATATAGCTCGGTTTGGAGTTTGCGACTTGAGGCTGATGTTGTAGCACTGACGAGCTTCACGATGGTCGCTGTGAATTGTTGCTGTTAGGTCGTCCTGCACAAGGAACTTAACATAGAGATAAATTGTAGATACTATAGCACCAAACTTATTTAAGAAAGGTCGGTCAAATATTAAATTATAAGGACTGAAAAAATCAACAACCAGATATTGAACATTAGAAGTTTTAGCTAAAGGATGCTCACCCAGTGTGGTTTATAACCACACAAATCCCAATACCGGGACATGTTCACCTGAGAACCCTACCAGATCTCTAGCGGATGGTTGGAGTATGTTATTGCTCAGCTTCATTTTTTGGAATGTGGAGTAAAATAAGACATCTACGCTGCTTCCATGATCAAGCAATACTTTTCGTACTAATAGGTCTCCCAATTGGATAGAAATGACAACGGGATCATCTAGATTGGTTGTTATGGTGTTGAAGTCTGATGGCTGGAACGTCATTTGTGGGAAATAAGGTAGTTTCTGGGACTCGTTGAAACTACCCTCCACCGAGAGCATAGCTCGGTAGGTTCGTTTCCAGGCGGAATTCGAAGTCCCCCCACCTGCGAATCCACCAGATATGCAGTTAATGACTTCTCGTGGTTGGTCAGGATAATTATTAGTCGTCTTCTCCTTGTATTGGGAATATTGTCCTGCAGAAGAATTGTCTGTAGAGTGTGTTGTACGCTTTTGAATATGGCCGCTGATGTATTTGTCCAAATGGTCTTGCCGAGCTAATCGCTCTAACAAATCTTTGGCGATCACACACTCGTCAGTAGTGTATCCATGCTTTTTGGTGGAAGGTGCAATATTTGAATTTATCCACGTTCTTCATGTCCTGATAATTACTGGCCTTTCGGGGAGGTTTGATGAGATTTGCATTTAGGATCTCTTTGATTATGCTGTCTCTCTTTGTGTTGAACTATGTATATGAATCATAACGGGGAGTTAGCCTAAAGGTCTTCTTGCTTTGCCGAGTTTTATCCTCGCCCTTGTTACTGTGGATTTTTTCTGATTTTCGAGCTTGACGGAGCTCATCAATCTCCATTTGACCTTTGGCCTAATCACGGAACTCGGTGAGTATTTTTGGCTTTGCTACTGTGATTGCTTTTTGAAATTTTTATGGCCGAAGTCCGCTTTTGATGGCATGTAAATGCACCTCAGGGTGAAGATTTGGTATAGTAATTGCTACCTTTGTAAAATGAGTAATATAGTCTTTCAGGATTTTATTTTGACCTTGTTTGATTGTGTTCAGATAATTAGAATTATGTAAATAAATAGAAGACGCAGCGAATTGGTCTTCAAAAAGTTTCGCCAATTCTTGAAAACGAGAAATAGAATCTGCAAGCAAAGAACAAAACCAATCAAGTGTAGGACCGTCTAAAAAAGTAGAAAAATAACGACATAAAACAGGGTCAGAAGCACTGTTTACTATCATGATAGATCGAAATTTCTTGATGTGCTTCTTCGGGTCGCTCAACCCATCATAGGAAGTTAAGGTCGTTGGCAGCATGAACCTTTTGGGCATTTGAAAGTTCATGACATTAGTAGTGAATGGACCAACGACATTGTCCAATTCATCATCTTCATCGGCTTGTCGACCTTCTTCGTGCTATTGAGTTTTAGAAACATGTGTTGGATCAGACTCGTGTTCCTCATCTTCTGGCCATTCATTATGATTGTCATTATTTTCAATTCGAACATTGGTCAATTCGGTGATTTAGTTTGCCATTCTTTAATTTTCTTCCGCCATACGCTGATTAGCCTACTGCAACTCAGTTACCATCCGAAGAAGTTCGGAGGATGTTGGAGGAGATTGATCAGCCATGAGTGGATAAGAAAATTTTGGGGTCTAGAAAAGGAAAAAGAGGGTTTTATTTCTTAGACCCCACGGTAGGCGCCAATTGTTCTTGCGTGGATTGATTAGGTATAGTTCGTCCTCTTGATAGTCAACTCCGAACTTTTTGTCTTAATTCCGAGCTTCCTATTCGAAAAGGAACGCCTCTTGGTGCAGAAAGAACAAAGAAGAGGATATCTGTAAAGGACTTTTCATGTTTAAGTTAGTTAATATATAAAAGTATAATATACCTTTGATAAAGTGTTTTATCTCTTTTATATGTAAGACAAAATATTAATAGTTACGCTTTAGAAATTATTTACATTAAAGAAGAATAATATCATATCAAAATATTATGATATACGATACCAAATTATAACACATAAAATCAATTTATGACATTTTGATTGGGTTATAATAGCTATATCAAGAAGTTACCCACTTATAATACAATAATTCTATTCAACACATAGTGATATACATTAAATACGTGCCCTTCTTGGATCGTATTGAGATTTGAACCGCGCACTTCGTTGTATATTTGGTATTGGATCTATCCCACTGATATATAATATAATTTTGTAGTTATAGATGTTTGAAGTATGAATGCGAATCGTATACACTATAGATCTACAAAATAAAGGCTATAGACATTAGTCAAACATTATTATATATTGAAGAAAAACCAAGATAGAGTTCTAGATGCGCCGACCTCACATCACATGAAATGTTTTAATTTGACCTTCTACTATTTCCAATTTTATATATATTAATTGCACTCCATTCTCCAATTAATTCTTTTCTCGCAACTATATATTATTTTATTGATTTCAGCAACATTATGAATTCATAGGCACACACTAGTGTGGTCAAATTAAGGACCAAGATCCACCGAGTTTGTGGAAATTGCATTAGGCCGTGTGTTTGTGTTTGTGTCAATGCTCCTATTTCCAAATACAAATACACCCCACCTGTGTGTGTGTTAGTGCTTTTAATTAAATGCCTGCAATTATTAATCGCAGATCTCTAGAAGTTTGACAGTTATTAGCATTGCAAAGGTTCGAAATTAGAACTAATTACCGTAACAGGTGGACTTATATCCAACCATATTGCAACTAGTCATATTGATTAATTATGATATCTATGGTGAGGTTACATCCAAATAAAAATTAGGTCGAAAGCAAGAAATTAAGTAGATATGTATTATTATTATTAGGGTTAAGTACTTTCTTTCGTCTCTAAAGTTTAGAATGAAAATCAAATTCGTTCTCAATTTTTTTGTATTATTAAAAGGATTCTATTAGGGAGATAATAGATTATTTGTACAATGTGTACAATGGGTTGAGTTACAAAATGAACATCTCCCATACTATCTAGCGATAATAAACATCTTCCCAAAAGTTTAAACTGATTTTGGGATTCACCAAAGATCGAACTCTTGACCTTTCAGATTTAGTGCTCTAATATCATGTCATGATACCACTCATCTCAAAAGTTTCAGCTGATGGAAAAAGGTAACACTAATGATTATATCTCTAGTACTCCCTAAACATCCATTGTACACATTGTATAAATATTTCATTGGCTTCTCATACTTTCCCTTATTAAAATCATCCTCAACGTTACTAAACGTTTTAAAATTATCATTTTCATAAAAAATAATAATGTTTTAATGATTTTGTCCTTAAAACAAAAACAAAAAACCCCTCTCCTCACTCTCACCACTAACCCTCTGTCCCCTATATCAAGTCCCCTATATCAACGCACATCTCTTTTTCTCTTTCTTTCTCATCTCTAACACTGCCACTACCATACCATCCACTATTCTTAACTCTAACACCAATCATAATTCTTCATTTATCACAATGTCAGTCACCCTCTCATCTAAACAACAACAACAAATGACAACAGCAATTCAATTTTGAAGTGAGAATCACAAATGGTTAAACGGCGGCGGAATTAGTCTGATGGAGTGTGGAAGAGCTTGATGGCTTTAAATACCGGGATCGTCTCAGGCATAACTTGGTATCACCGGAATAACACTCACACTTGGTAGGCTCCAACGGCAGAAACGACGAACTAGTGGCAACCGCGATGAACTAGCAGCAATAGCGGCGAACGCGTCAATAACCCCTCCTTTTGTCGCATACCTTCTCTCTCTCTCTCTGGTGAGCTAGTGGCAGCAGCAATGGCTTTCCTCCTTGTTGTACTTTCCGTCGCATCCCTAAACCCTCACTTTCTTTATTAGGGCTTGTTGAGATCTGAGTGTGGTTTTGTGTTGGGTGTTGAGTTGTGTTGGGTAAGAAATTCAAGTGGAAAGAGTTAAGGATAATTGGTGGTGGTGGTGGTGGTGGGTGGTGGTGGAGAGAGAGAAAGACAGAGAGAGATGATGAAGATGTAGGAGGACAAAGGGGGTTAGAGGGAAAGATTTTTTATTTTTGTTTTAAGGGCAAAATCGTTAAAGCATTATTATTTTTTATGAAAATGATGATTTTAAAACGTTTAGTAACGTTGAGAATGAATTTAATGACAAAGAAAGGTCGGGGACAAATTTGATTTTCACCCCAAACCTTAGGGACGAAAAAAAATACTTAATCCTTATTATTATTATTAGTATTAGAGTATAATTAGGATCAATTATGATCAATTAGCATTATTTAACATATCTGAATATTTATTATAGGATATTACATCTTTATTATTTCGATTCTCTTAGCACCTATAAATACCGTTCTATGTTGTATTATTCTAGACAATTTGAATACACTCAATAATATACAAGTCCTTTCTCCAGTTTAGTCTCTTGTTTCTAACATGGCATCAGAGTCATGGTATCCTCCTTGAGGAGGATAAGTTGATTTTCTTCTGGTGAAATCATCATACTTTTCATACTTTTTTTTCTGTGCCATTTTTTTCCTTCTCTTTTGTTAATGCTTTGATGCTTTTCTGACCTCACCGATTAGCTCATCCACTACTTACTTATTCTCATGGAGAAACCATATATTTTTTGTCACCTTCCGATAGTTTGTCATCTCTTCGCACTTTGTTACTTTTCAACAGTTTTCTGCCAGTTCGCCATCTTTTCAGCAGTTTTTTGATAGTTGACCACTCTTGCAGCAGTTCCGTCTACGTTCTCTTTCGACAGTTCCGTCTGCGTTTTCTCGTGGCAGTTCCATCTACGTTTCGTTTGTGTTTCCTTGAGGCAGTTCTGTCTGCGTTTCTTTGTGGCAGTTCTGTCTACATTTCCTTCAGAAAAGCGACAGTTTTATCTGCGCTTCCTTCAGACAAGCGGCAGTTCCATCTGCGCTTCCTTCCGACAGTTTTGTCTGCACTGTTCTATTCGTTGTTTTTAATAAGTTTCAAACTCAAGTTATCAGAAGGGGATGTTAGAATATAATTAGGATCAATTAACATTATTTAGCATATCTGAATATTTATTATAGGATATTACGTTTTTATTATTTCGATTCTCTTAGTACCTATAAATATCGTTCTATGTTGTATCATTCTAGACAACTTAAATACACTCAATAATACACAAATCCTTTCTCCAATTTAGTTTCTTCTTTCTAACAATTAGATAGAATGTGAGATTAGTTTCTTAATTACTTTAGATTTTCATTTGGTATTAGAGAAGGTTTGATTATTTGGCTGAGCTTCTTCAAGCCTCAAAGATTGCTATGATGCAATAATGTGTAAGGGTCTCAAGATTTCAGGTTCAACAATAATGATGAATGGTATTTATTCTCTTAAAAGTAAACCAGACAGCAACTTGATGCTCCTACAATGATATCAATAAATAAACTCTCAGGTGACAAGGCAATATTCGGATTTAAAAAATCTTACCATTATTATATATATAAAGCAAAAAGAAAAAAAATTGAAAGAGTGAGAGGAATCAATTGTAATGTCAGCAAAGAAAGTGTCCCACAAACAAGAACATATTTTGAAAGGATATAGTTTGGGATTATTTTCTTTTATTTTCTAATTATTTTTCAAAGTAAATCAACATGCAAAATGGAATACAATCAATGGAGGGTACAGATTGTTGCAACTCTGCACTACATACAGTGTTTAATTTGATGGTGGGGACAATGGTGAAAGTGCACTGTATCTTAGACAAGATCTGAGAAGAATGTATCTATATTTTATATCAGAGATGGTACATGATTAAATGATTTTGATAATTAAATTTAATTAAGTTAGTTCAATAATTATTTATTGACATAATATAAATTAGTTAAAAAAAAGAAAAAAAATGTATAAGAAAAAAAAAATTAAATTAAATTATAAAAATAATTTGTTCACTTGACATCTTTTATATCTAAAAGGAATTTCAGATGGATTGCCAAATGGCTATATAGGCAATACTCGGAGCACAATATTTTAAAGTGTGGTTGCAAGAAATATTTTCGAATATTCCTCCTCTTAATTACCAAAAAGTTTAAAAACCAATTTTTTTAATTAAAAATTTAGTCAATTTTATCTTTTTTTTCATCTCTCTTGTCAAAATTGATAAAAAAAAATGTTTAAATTTTTTTGTTAACTGATTATTAGTTTAAAAATGTTAATTTTTCAAATGAATTGTTTTCTAATTTTAGAAAATAAAAGTGTATCCGATGAAAATTTACATTATTTGGTTTAGGAGTGTTTAAGGTTTGGTTCGATACAAAATCCGGATCGAACCCAAAACATATTTTTTTGGGTTTGAATTTGTTATTTTTTTTTTCCGTTATTATTTTTGGGTTGGGTTGGATTTTTTTATAATTCAATTAATATTTTTTATATTATACAGTATTATTTTTATTTTAAAATAATTTATTTTAATATAAATATGATATAATATTTGTTAAATTTAATTTTTAAAAATAAAATTTTATTATTTTAATATATAAAATTTATAAATTTGTATATACTAATTTTATATCGGGTCGACTCTATTTAACCGTTTATTTTTGGATCACTTCGGAATCAGGTTAAAATAAACTCGAGAGCTCCATTTAAGATTTGTCGCTAGTCACTGAGTTGCTGCATTCACTCAATACTTACTTAAACGAACTAGTGAATTAACCACTAAATCAACTCAATTTGGTTAAAAAAACTTACATTATAATACTTATAACTTATAATAATTTTCTTAATTTATATGTGTAATTAATTCTAGACATTTATTTAGGACAAATGCAATGGTAAAAGGAATTAGCAAATGCTGAAATTTGCATGTTAATTTGGAGGAGCACGCAAATTTGTATCGTGAGATAGGTCCACTATTGATGCTAGTGCTAACTAATATAAGGCACCTGAGATACAGAACTTTATGGGAAGATGAAGACAAATTTTAAAGAGTAAAGTATCGTTTTTGTCCCCAACGTTTTGGAGTAAGTTCTATTTGTGTCCCTAACGTTTAAATCGTCCTATTTGTATCCTTAACGTTTATAAAAGTAATTCAATGTTATCCTACTATCAATTATACTAATAAATATGATTATATTTTTCAATTATTCTCACTTGGATGTATTCATTATCAATTAGGTCTCACTTGGATGTATTCGATCTTAATATTATACCTACTATTTGTGTTTAGATTCAATTATGTCTCTAGAAAAGTGAATTATGTAAATGTTGTAGGAATTAGTTTCAATATTTGATGAGCTATTTTTCAGAGTAGATCATTGATTCTATCCCAAACATTTGTATTCTAACTTCAAGAAGAGATTTTTAAAACTCAAACTAAAGTGCTTATGATGTGTAATTGATGGCAGGATAATATTGAATCACTTTTACAAACGTTAGAGATACAAATAAGACGATTTAAACGTTAGGGACACAAATAGAATTTATCCCAAACGTTGGAGACAAAAACGATACTTTACTCAACTTTAAATTAGGGAGTATCTGGTTAATTAGTAAAATTTATACTCCCAATAAAATCTTTCACTCCCTCGGTTATTGGTGTTTGGTGGAATGTGGGTGAAGGGTGTAAACTTTACCTCACAGAGTGTACAATACGCCTTAAATCTCAGCGGTTGATAAGAGATTGCACAAGATTATTTATATTGAGATCTGAGCCACTAGATTACTCATTATATACTTTCTTTGGCATTGTTCCATCCCAAACCCATGGTCATGGTGATTGCCTAAGAGACTTTCAAATCAAATCGCCTCTTAGAAGCAAAATAGTGGAGGTTAGTTGAAGAATAATTAATTTAGATCATTAATAAATTAAATCAATAACTAATTTCATTTAGACGTAGTAGAAAAACTGAAAAAGTACAAGACATACAAAACAAATTCCACAAGAAAAACAAGAAATAATGTTTAATTCCGCGTTTACGCCACTGACCGCTCACAAAAAGCCACAATCACACAAACAATATATATATATATATGCATCCCTCTCAAAATTCAATTGAAGCCAAACACTATTTGAATAAATAAATATATTAAACCATTCTTTTACTTTAACTTTAGTTCATAACAACAATAAAAAAGTCTTAGAACTCACAAATTCAACAACAGCATACATAAATTTAATTATAGTTTTAGTTTTTATTATCTTAATTTTATTTGTTTTATCTTTGATTTGTTAATTCTTTATATATATTTAATTTTACTTTCATAATTTACAATTCAATTCAGGTTAATGCTTTATATATATTTAATTTTACTTTCATAATTTACAATTCAATTCAATCAATCAAAAAATATAAAGTACAATATTCTTCATTTTTTTTCTTATTCTTTCATAGTTTTATTATAGTATCAGAGCCAGCAAAATGGTAAGTAGAGGCAGAGGTCATATTCCACCTATTGAGAACCTGATCGCACGGTTGGCCAGAGGGTTCTATAAGTCCCACATCCGTCCCAATTAGGCGACTGTTCTCATCCCTTACCTCAAAAATCCTCATCATTATCGGTCCTTGAGTGCCAAGAACTTGCACTCCTCGTTTATCTGCTTCTCTGGTATCGCCAGCCAGTTGTTGTTGCGCTCTAGATCCGTTTTGTTTACTTCCTTCTGCATCATAAAAGTTACGTTCGTACCCCTAGTGAAACGATTATCGCTTTGAAAAATTTCGGTAGTTCTGGAATAACGATACTTGATGATTCCGATCTCGACGAAGTTGCATTTTTTGTCATTTTTAGCATTATTGCTTGATTTCTTGATTTTATCGTCACTGCTAGTCTCACTCTGATGATGAGATACTTCACGAGTCGCGTTCTTTATTTTTTGTTTGTTGCCATTATCTTTTATATGAAGTACATCAGATGACAAAATTTGTCTCATCTTCGTCTTTGATGGGGACCTTGGCTTTGTGGGCACACGACATGGAAAGCTGGAGTGCAACGAAAACCATTCCAAGAACATGTTAATCTCGGCTAGGTTTCTCTTCGCTGTAGAGCTGCAGAGCTTTCCTTAACACTAAGACGCCAAGGGCCCTAGAGAAATCTAAGCTTTTCATGTTCATCTTCAATAACTATTTCAAAGTTTCCTTGTCTCTCGATTTCAAATAAAAAACAATTTCCAAAAGAATGAGAGAAACAAATTATGGTATCAGATCCATGGTATCTTTCTTGAGTAGAATATATAAGTTATCATCTTTTCGGTGAGAAATCACCATACTTCTTTTTCAACCTCCTCGCACAATGAATAATCAATCTTCCAATATAGCTCAGGATCCAACCAATTGTTGTTACATCCATCCAAATGAAAACCCTACCTCAGTCTTGGTTACCCTATTCTTTATCAGCTTCTTTCCAACAGTTTTGTCTACGCATTCTTCCAGCAGTTCCTTCCCGTAGTTTCATTTGCGCCTTCTTCCCGCAACTCTATCTGCAGTTCCGTCTATGCCTTTTTTCAGCTGTTCCATCTGCATTCTATTTCAGCAGTCCCGTCTACACTCTGTTTCAGCATCTCCTCTTTCTTATCGCGCTCTACGCGCCTCTTTCTTATCGCGCTCTACGCGCCCTCTTTCTAATCGCGCTCTACGCACCCTCTTTTATTGCGCTCTACGCGTCCTTTCTTATCGTGCTCTACACGCCCTCTTTCTAACCTCGTTCTACGCGCCCTCTTTTATTGCGCTGTACGCGCCCTTTATTATCGCGCTGTACGCGCCCTCTGAAGATCATTCTTATTGCGCTGTACGCGCCCTCTGAACATCAATTTTATCGCGCTCTTCTGAAGATTGTTGTTTGCTCTTTCTCCCTTAAACACGACATCTCCTTCTATGTTTTTGCATCACCGCGCCACATGCGTCTTCCTCAACTATTTTATCGGAATTTATGCAAGCTGTGGATTATCGGCATCTTTCATCTACTAGCTTGCGGGAGTGTATTAAACCACTCTTCCACTTTAACTCACGACAACAATAAAAAAATTTCACAATCCACAAATTCAACCCAACAGAATACATAAATTCAGTTACAATTTTAGCTTTTATTATCTTATTTCATCTTTATCTTATCTTTATTTATTTTTATCTTATCTTTATTTGTTTTATCTTTTATAAGTCAATGTTCTATATATATTTAATTTTATTTTCATAATTTACAATTTAATTCAATCAATCAAAAAATACAAAGTACAATGTTCTTATTTTTTTTATTCTTTAGTAGTTTTATTAAATATTTATCTAAGATCATAATAATAAAGCTATTTAAAGTGTGTACTATTCCAAACACATTTTGGTTTATCCCTATATGCTGACCGACATGTCACTGTTTTGGTCCACCTACTTTTAATCATATGTTATCATTTTACTTTTCAAAAACAAGAGAAAATTCTATATAAAAGGATATATGCAGTGGTCTTTCTTAAAACTGCTAAACAACTTTATTTTTTAACACAATTTCGGGGTATCAATTTATTAAGAAAGAAACCAAAGTAGTTGAACATTAACTCGATATGTATATATGTGAAGTAGAGTGGAGATCAAGAAAAATGTAACAACGTAACGAATTAAAGTTCTCTAATCTTATGATTAAAATTTATAACTTGCTGCTACTTCTTCAAATATCATTTAACATTGTGTGGATAATTCACACAAACAAATCAAATAGTGAATAATATTATATCAATATCTTAAAACGAAAAAACTTATATATGTCTGTTTTTTATATTAATTCTATGTAAA
>NC_029791.2:121362055-121362969 GCF_000816755.2 Arachis ipaensis | reverse complement strand
AGTTGATTCGATTTACTATTTTTGCAGTATAATATTATTTAATATTGTGTAATAGAAAAAAGTCATTTTTTATATATAATTATCAATTTTTTCGAATAAATTTCTACACCACTTTTCTTTAATTTATTATTCTATATTCATATAACTTGTCCTTTATGTAAACTTTAATTTAGATATACCAAATAATTCTCTTACCTAGTATGCCTTAGGTGTGACGGCTCAGGTCATCAAAATGAATATGTTAATTATTATGTATTAGTATAGGAAAGTTATCAAGTGTATCCGAAAATATCGGTGTTTTAATTATTTTAACCGTTGATCTTAATTAATGTATATTATATATATTTTTTTATAATTTAGATCAACGGTTAAAACAACTGGAACACCGATATTTCCGATAACTTTTCATTAGTATATATACCGTAATGAGGAGTGCTAAGGGACCAGTACTTTTGTTAAATTCTGGCCAGCATTTAATAATCAAAAAGAAATTGAATGATTCTACACCATTAAATATAATCTTATACTATTAAAAATATTATTATAATTAATTGATGGTTAAAAACACTAAAATCTGCTGAGTCCTTAGATTTTCTCTACAGTAATTTGTATGCTTTAAAGTTTGAAAATCTGTCTCGTGATTATATAGTGAAAATGATGACATTCTCCTGTTAATCCTCAAAAGTGCAATCATTTCATAGACAACGAGATCTCAATAAAGTGATGAGATGTCAAAGCAACCTAGCAGTGTACCTACAAAGTGTTTATTTTGCCAACGAAATTAAAACACGTTATTAAACGAAATTATTGGGTCTTAGCCTTTCACAGATAGTGGCTAAACTTTACAGAAATGTTAGAATTTTTATGATTAAAAGATTTAGAATTTAATTTTTATTAACAAAACAATGTTTTAA
>NC_029791.2:121359067-121362030 GCF_000816755.2 Arachis ipaensis | reverse complement strand
GCTTTAAACAACGCGATGCTTCAATCGTTAAAAAAAATAAATATTGGTAATTTATCAATATTATCATTAAAAATTAATACATTTTAAAATAAGTTATCATATTTTAATAAGTAAAAAAATAATCAATATATGATCAGTTTTAAATTATTTTAACAACTAAAAGATTTGAAAAAATATTAAAATATACATATGACATAGTACTATAATAAAAAAATTGAATTTAATTATTTTTTATATATATATTTATTAATATAGAGAAGAAAAATAAATAACACACTATACACTAACATACATACACATATACATATTAAGTGTTAACATATAATTAAATTAATATTATTTAAAGATGAGACTTTTTGGGGACCATAGCCACCTTAGCCCACTCCACTGCTTAAATGTAATTATATTTATGAGACGCAACGTGTGACCTCATGCAAGCGTGAGAGCGCCCAAATTGTTTGCATTTATTGAGTAACGATATTTGAGATGATAAGATAAGCGATAACACGCTAGTCAAATTCTTTGGTAGTTATAATTAAGTTTGGTGTCAAAATTATCCACCTTACTTTGACTCGCGTTAAGGACACAATGAATTATTTGTACAATGTGTATAATGGTTATTAAATTACAAAATGAACATCGGATCTAGAGTTTTAATACTATGTTATGATACCACTTATCCTAAAAGCTTCAGCTCATGAGAAAAGGTAATACTAATGGTTATATTTCTAATACTCCCTAAACCTCCATTATACACATTGTATAAATATTCTATTGACTTCTCATACTTTTTCCCTTATTTTTTATCATAAGTTTTAAATATTTAAAATTTATTTATTTTTATATTTTTAAATTAAATATTAACTGTACTAAAAGTTTTTAGTATGGATTGTGAGATGAATCAAAAACTTACGAATCGAGACAGTTGTCTGATAGTCTTCTTAAAATGGCGAAAGTATTACCTGTAAACACACTCTGACGTTCAAGTCAAAATAGATTTAAGAGGTAGAAGGTATATAGAATGAATGAGTACCTAAAATGATCTCTGACTCTCCTTTATATAGCTGGTGGTAATTATTTCATCTTATCTTATCTTAATTAAAATAAGAGAGATGATATTAATTAGAGATTATAGAACTAGTTTAGACCGTTGTCATCTTATCTTATTTAACTAAAATAAAAAAAATATTTAAATTCAAATGTTAGTTTAAAATATTAAAAATTATTGATCTATATTTTATATCATCCTCCGAAACATTAACTTTTATCTTTTTTTTTTTTTAAATAAATTAAGTAACTATAAAAAAATACCATAACATGCCAACACACTAAAGTGTGGGTCTAAGTGCATTATGTCACATTTTCATGCTCTAAGCCAAATTCTACGGTCACACATACCACAAAGTTACAAACAATGCGTTGAATCTGAGAGTTTTCTCTCTATAGTGATATAATAGTCTATCACCTCACACCATATTAATTCTCTCTCCATCATTCTTCACTTAGATCTACCCATTCCGCAACCCTTTCTCTCTTACAGCTAGAAACCCTCTTTTTATTGATTGGGTAATGATAGGTAGACAAAAAAAATAGTCAGAATTTGTCTTATTTAATATTAATTAATTATCGCAACAATTAATGAATGTTAAATAAGACAAGTTATGACTATTTTTAACTGATTTTCTTTAGTTACCAAATATTTTGGATATTATTTATACTTTATAGAAGCCAAAAAATCCACACTTTCCACACTTCGTTCATTTATTGTTTACAAGCCAAGCTGGCTTTATACTTCATTTAGAAGAAACACGCGTAAATTACTAAATGGGTCGTAGATTTGATAATTTTTTTCTTCATATTGTGGGGTAGAATATAATAGTAAAATCTTTTTGTTTTGGATGATTAATTGGAGGCACTTTTTTAGGCAGCTTCCTAAGTTGTTATCTTTCATTTTCTTAGTCCATTTTTCTCTTCTGTTTCGCCGCTTGAGGCGCACAGGATTAATTAACGAAAATATTTAATAATAAATAAATATTAAACAAGATAACTTTAAATTATTTGAGTAATTATATTTTAATTAAAAAAGATAGAAACACAAAAAATGTAGAGATAAAGAGGTAAAGACAAATATTTTGTCTTTAATTTCAGAAATAAAAAAAATGTAGACATAGTTATTTTTGGATAATTTTAATTTATGTTTTTTTTGTTTCAATAATTAAATGGATTTTTGTATTTATTATCTTTATATATTCTTTTCTAAAAAACAATACAAATACGGTCTATAAATAAATAATAAATAAAATAAATTTAGATTAATTAGTTTTTTATCTCTCTAATATTACGGTATTAAACTAAACCCGTCACCAAAAAACCCGTCAAACATCGCAGATCGGAGCTCCATTTAAAGGTCTGTCGCTGGCCAATAAATTGCTGCATGTACAATGCATGATTCGAACCATCGACACTTGCTTAAGCGGACAAGACTACTCGACCAACCCAAATTGGTTTTATTAATGTTTATATTTTCAAGATTTTCCCTGTGAGCGCGTCCTATTTAATATTTATTTATTTATTTATTCATAACTCTTACTCTATCTATTTCATTTGTTTATTTATTTTGCCAAAATATATTATTATTTGGCCTGAGAGCTAAGAGTTATGAATCGCGATCGGATCAGTACAAAACGTGCTTCCTCTTTTCAGTCTATCGTTTTTGTTTCGTAAGCAACTGTTTTAGTAATAATCCACTAACACACTCAGTGTTAGAATGAGAATTTACACACAAAACAGAAACGAAAGAGATTGAAGCTTGTCGTTTTGATTCGTTTGGGAGCAACCTACAACCCCATCACAATTTCATTCACTATTTTACTGGGATTCCCTATTTTTTTTCTCCCTTTCTTCTTCTCTTCTTCCTTTTCTTCCTCAACGAGGATTAGGTACTTGTTGCTGGTTCAAAAGCT
>NC_029791.2:121351377-121359017 GCF_000816755.2 Arachis ipaensis | reverse complement strand
TTGGTGCTTTGGTGCTTGGTTTCAGTGAGTTTGATCTGGGGTTGTTTCCAGCTGCAGCATTGATCTAACTGGGTTTCTTTTACTTTTTTATGTTTTTTCCACTCTGAATTTCAATTGGGATACGTCAAAATCTCATTTTTGGTACCGAAAATGAGGTAGCCCTTTTATAATGGCACTTTCTGCATTTAGTGAAGGTGAATTATTATTTATTATTACTATTGTTATTTTGCTTTTTTGAAAATAAAGAATATATACTCTTTCGGGAAATTACTTTCCATTGTTCCGATTGGCTTCTGGGTTTTAGATTAGGAACCACAATGAAGGTTGCTTTTCCAAAATAGATTTTTTTTTTTTTGGAACAAAAATGAGCTTGTGGTTTTATGAGTAATGGTTATGGAACTAGCTGCAAGTGATTTATGTTAGTTACTCACCAACCTATCTGCTTTTACTACCAACTATAAATTTTTTTTTCCAACTTCATTATTCTTTCTAAGTTCAGACTTGTAATTATCACCCAAATTTTAACCTTTTTTTTTTGGGTTCTGATTTTTATTTATATAATATTTTGTTAGTATATATACATTTCAATGTTTGGTCCGTGATGGATCTGGTAGCGGTGAATTAATTAATTAATTAATGGCTAACCTTGTCGCCACTCCAATGCTCTTTTGATTCTCTGAAAATGAAGTTTGTTTTGTTTGCTCACTGAATTTGTTCACTCCAACTTGTTTATAGTTACTTGCTTTGTGCTAACACCATCAACATCAAGCTGACAAGGTACCTATTTTCTTTTCCTTTTCTTTTTATGTTAGGTTTGTATATGCTCAACTGGATGTGGATTCTCCCAATGATTTTGTGTACACAAATCAGAATGATGTTAGAATAGCACCTCTGTGTTGGATTCTGGGGTGTGTTCATAAGGCGTTTGCAGTTAACCATCAATTTCTTGTTCAGAGAGAATGTCCAGGCCTCTGTATAGAGGTGTATCAGGGGTTCGGACACCTGAACACAATCATGATTCTTGGGAGTCTCATAACAAAGATAAAGTAGATAAGGAAGATTTGGATAAAAAGGGTTCCTCAAATCACAGCTCTTTACCTCTGAAGTCTCCCTTAAAGTTGCTATTTTCAGATAATTCTCATTCTAAATTCGGCACCAATGAGAACGGTTACTCATCCGATCCACTCATTGGAACTGCGAGAAGCCGGCATAAATTGGTTCTGCATTTGTTGAAGTGTAGTTTAGTATTTCTAGTTATTCTTGCACTTGCTGGTTCGTTTTTGTGGACGGTGTCGATTTCGACCACATCAAGAGGTCAAATTTACCATGGTTATAGAAGACTCCAAGAGAAACTTGTGTCAGACCTGTTGGATATTGGGGAACTATCTAGTGCTCCCTCAAAGATGAAAGAGTTGGAATTTTGCTCGCCGGAGCTTGAAAACTATGTTCCTTGCTATAATATTAGTGATAATATGGGTTTGGGTAATTCTGATGGTGATCAGCTTGATCGGCAATGCGGCCCGGAGCTCAGGCAAAATTGTTTGATTCTCTCACCAACAAATTACAAAATTCCTCTTCGGTGGCCTACCGGAAGGGATGTTATATGGGTTGCTAATGTTAAGATCACTGCACAGGAGGTTCTTTCTTCTGGAAGCTTGACCAAGAGGTAAGCGAAATACATCTCTCCTTGAAGCTGTTATACTTTCAGCTATCATTTGATGTTAAAAATTATGTATTTTCTTTGGTTACAGGATGATGATGCTCGATGAAGAGCAAATTTCCTTTCGTTCAGCATCTCTTATGTTTGATGGTGTTGAAGATTACTCACATCAAATTGCAGAGATGATTGGACTCAGAAATGAATCTAACTTCATTCAAGCTGGGGTAAATAATTATTTTTTATCTATTGAAAATGGCGTAATTGAGTATGCCTATCCTTATATTTTGCAGTGGCTGTCATCTATTGTTTCACTTAGTTGGTACATGTTAAATATTGAAAATATAACTATGGTAGGTTGTTAAGTGTCTTGGGGGTATGTTCTCGAAAAAATCATCTGCATGCCTGATAACTATATATACGATACTATGGGCTGTTCTAAGCATATACCTTATTCTAGAATAGATTTTTCTTAAGTGCCATTGAATCACACTCGATTATTGAACATATTGTAGGATTGTACTTTGCATTTGGGCAAATTTGTGATCGAATTTTCTGATTGATTATGGTTGTAGTAAATAAAAACTAGCTCTCAATGTTTGACAAATATATCCCTTTCCTGAATAACATTCTGTAATTTACAGGTTAGAACCATTCTGGACATTGGCTGTGGCTATGGTAGTTTTGGAGCACACCTCTTTCAAAGTCAGCTCTTAACAATGTGCGTGGCTGACTATGAGCCTTCAGGCAGTCAAGTTCAACTCACACTTGAGAGAGGCCTGCCTGCTATGATTGCTTCTATCACTTCAAAACAATTGCCATTTCCATCTCTTTCGTTTGATATGTTGCATTGTGCTAGATGTGGAATTGATTGGGACCAAAAAGGTATTTTTTGAAAACCAACATTATGCTATGTTTTGTAAATTATGTTTCAAGCATTTGTTTGAATGAAGCTTTTATTTTCCGGATTTGTAAGCCCTTCTAAATTAAGATGTTAGATTACAGATATCATTGGCAGTAGAGTAAAAATGACAAAACAAGAAATAAAACCCATTATTGCAATAACTATCATCCTGTCTCTTAAAACTTTGGCTTTGTATTTTCATATGCTCTCAGGCATTGAACTTTTAAGTTGGTGTAACTTTTCTTTTGAAATGCAAAATTAAGAAACACTATATGCTTTAAGGAAGAAAGACTATACACAGGGAGTTACCTAAAGTTAAATATATTAATCTTTTTCCATCTTTGACCACCCTAGTTCAATCAGCTTATTAAGTATGTTGCTGCCAATGTGAAACTAAACATAGTTTAAGCATCTGGTCATATGTAGAGACATCTTATTATGTTTATTTCCATAATCGGTGATTATCCAACAAAATGAAGTTATCTTTTCATATTCTTCCTCCCCCATAATTGTGGATTTCATTCATCAAGCCTCCTTTATTTGCTTTTACTATCCCCCTTTTTTAACGTGTAGAATCTGGATTCTTTTACTTTTTCTGAGCTTCAAACTGTAGTTTGAGTTTTTCTAGTTCACTAATTTTGTGGCACTTTAAGGTCAATGAATTATTGGATTCTGATGGGTCTTATGAATGTTCATATTGCATTTAGATGGCCTTCTCTTGATTGAAGCTGATAGACTGCTAAAACTGGATGGTTACTTTGTCTGGACATCACCGCTTGTAAACGCCCGAAACAAAGATAATCAAGAAAGGTGGAAGGTTATACATGATTTTACCGAAAATCTTTGCTGGGAAATGCTTTCACAGCAAGATGAAACTGTTGTATGGAAGAAAACCAGTAAAAGAAATTGCTACAGCTCAAGGTAATGCTGCTGTGGCATGCATATATGAATAAGTATTTTACTTTTTTAATTTACTTCATAAAGATTAACAAGTATTCCTGATTCCTAGCATTCCCAATTTGTTCATATTTTCAGAAAGAATGGTTCTCCCCCTCCTTTATGTGGTAGAGGTTATGATGTGGAATCTCCATATTATCGGGAACTGAAAAACTGCATAGCAGGAACACACAGCAGCCGACGGATTTCTATTGATAAGAGGGCAACCTGGCCTTCTCGGGATAACTTGAACAAAGAAGAGCTTGCAATCCATGGTTAATGTTACATTCCTGAACATTTGTGTATAGTGGCATAGCACTCTTAATTATCACAATGTACTGAATGAAATTTCTCACTAGGTTATCTTACTATTGCCCCTATTCACTTGTGTTCAGGTTTGCAATCCGATGAAATTATGGAGGACAATGAAAGCTGGAGAACAACAGTCCAGAACTATTGGTCTCTTTTGTCTCCATTAATATTTTCTGATCATCCTAAGAGGCCTGGGGAAGAGGACCCTCCACCACCTTACAACATGCTAAGAAACATTCTAGACATGAATGCCCATTTTGGTGGTTTTAATTCTGCATTGCTGCGTGCTGGGAAATCTGTGTGGGTCATGAATGTCATACCAATATCTGGGCCAAACTATCTCCCGTTGATTCACGATAGGGGTTATGTTGGTGTCTTGCATGATTGGTATTTTTCTCTGCTTTTTCCTTCTGTTTTTTAATGTCAATGTATTTTCTGATTTTTCTGTGAAAAAAGCATTGATGCTTTGATATACATGCCTATTCAATTTCCCCTTTTTCTTTTTGTGGTCACCATAACATTCACACTAAGGTTAAAGTATTCTTAAAGACTTGCATAATTGAGATCGACGATATTGGTTAAAAAAATATATGTTAATAAAGGTGTAAGAGCTTAATAGTTAATGATGCTGTGCAAGTCGAGAATTCTTGGGGGATATAGGCATAAGCATATAGAAGTTGTTATATTTAGAAATTCTACTTAATTATTATTGGTGGTAGGCTGGGTGCAAGGATATATTAAATTATCAACTACTATTATGATTTTGTGAATAAGTGTTACTATTTTCTTATATGTATGATCTTTTGTTGCTCCTAGGTGTGAGGCTTTTCCAACGTACCCTAGAACCTACGATTTGGTGCATGCAGACGGACTTCTATCCCTCGAGACTTCTCAGCAGCGCAGATGCACTATGCTTGATATGTTTATAGAAATTGACAGGATACTTCGCCCTGAGGTATGTAAGCTTAACTCTATGGTCTTAACTCCTTATTAATGGTCCTTTTCCTTCACGTCATTTAGTTATTTATTTATTTTCTATTAAAATTTTTTGGTGTTGAGGTATAAATATATAGAACAAGGAGTCATGACTACCATAAAATGAGAGGAATCCACCAATGTCATCCCTAATAAAAGTAGTACAGGGGACAAAGTAGTTCCAAGGGATTTGAAAATGACAAATTCATTTCTTACTAGACAACTTTGTCTATCACCATTCCTTTACCTGTATTTTTTTGTATAGAAAGACTTATTTGTTACCCTTTTTGAATGGTGAAGGACAAATTTCTTGTTTTAAAAAACTTGAGCAAGCCTTTTGATATGGCATTGACAATGGTCCATGCATGCAGGGATGGGTTATAATTCGCGACACAATTCCTTTAGTAGAGTCGGCGAGAGCTCTAATAGCGCGGTTGAAGTGGGATGCACGAGTTGTAGAAATCGAAAGCGACAGCCATCAAAGACTCCTAATCTGCCAGAAACCGTTCTTTAAGAGACAAGCAAATTGATTCATTGAAGAGATGGAAAAACCAGACCCATAATATTCATATAAATTCATTTTCATAATGTTCATTTATATTCATAATGCTCCGCCATACATACAGAAGTGGGGATTGAAAAATTTTGGACAGAAAGAAGCCGGAAAAGACGGTAGAAGACGGAAAATACAGTGGATTCTTGTCAGTGATACTGATACAACCACAACTCCTGTGTAGCCGCAAGGTGTATGCATAGGGCCATGTAATTACCAAAAAGAGGAGCAAGAGCAGATGAGGCAGTATACTTGGTAGATTTTAATTTTTCATTCCATGTCTTATCACAGTTACATAGACACATGAATGTTGTTCATTAAGATTGGGAAAGTTAATTCATAGAATAAGTTTATTGTGTCTGCTTTGGTGTATAAAAGTGCTCAGTGGTTAATTCTCTGTTATTACTATTATAGAATTATTATTTTCCTACTCTCATTTTATAGGTTCTTTCTTCTTCTTCTTGTTGTAATGATAAAATCATATTCTCCATTAGTCCAAGATTTACCTCAACTCCTGGTTGGTTTGTCAGCAATGGTAGATTGGATTAAACAGAAACAAGTTACATGTGAATGAAGAGAGGCACATCAGTGATATTTGACAGGAAAGTAAATTAAAGAAATTAATCCTTAAAAGAGTTGGTCTAAAATGAAAATCTGCAAACAGATTACAGGTATATTTTTTTTTTTTTTTGTCCACGGTATCTCCCAACCCGACAGGTCAAGGACTAATCCACCGCGGATCTAAGCTCCATTTAAGGATCTGCCGCTGGCTAATGGGTTGTTGCATGCACAAGGTGGGATTCGAACCCCCGATACTTGCTTAAGCGGATGAGTGAGCTGATCACTCGACCAACCCAAGTTGGTTTGGATTATATTAGTCTAGTCAGAATCATAGGTCAGTTATCAAGGAAATTGCATGTGATTTTCATAGATTTGATATAGATGGTATGTTTATAACCAGATCAATTGGTAAAGCTTGTTCAAGCATATACTAATTCGGTTTTCTTACATAATTAGTCTTTTGTGATTTTAGTCTTTTTTTTTTATCTTCTTTCAGTTGCTGGAAAACTTGTATATATGAGTCTGGCAACATTTCATTGTGTTCATGATTTATAGACTAATGTAAAAGGTAGATTCAACCCATTTTTTAAAATTAGTCAAGTTTTTCATTTTTTAAATTTCATCAAGTATTTAAAAGATTTTCTTAAGAGAGATGTCATTATTTATAACTCGAACAATGTAGAAAGACTTCATATTTCTAGTCACACTTTTATTCCCCCGGTACATAGTTAATGGAGCTAATCAGCTAATTCTAAAACTTTGAAACTTAAGTGTTATAAACTTATAATGAATTAAAATCATAGTGTCTTAACAACCAATTCCGACCTTAGCTCAGTTGGTAGAGCGGAGGACTGTAGTGGGATTAAAACCTCAGCTATCCTTAGGTCGCTGGTTCGAATCCGGCAGGTCGGATATTTTTTTCCTCCTTTTTTTCCAATTCGAAATTCCACTTTTACCCTTGCACTACTACCCTCATAAATCATAACCGCAAATTTTAAAAAACCGGTCATTCTGTTGTAAATTAAAAGAGATATATAAAATAAAGATGTATAAATAGAAGACTCTAGTATTAAAATAATTAGCTCAATAATAATTTATATCTATACCAATATATAATGGGGATATAGGAGTTTGGTATCCAATTCTTTCTTCCCATTTTACCCTCTTTCTTCTTCGATCTTATCATTTTATTTTGGGTATATTCTTTATGTGAGTACTTTATACCAATAGTTAATCTCATTATTCAATTTTTAGTGCTTCTCGTCTCACCATTAGGTGCACTTTTTCTGTATTATTACTGTTGCCATCATTCTCCTTCCTTCAATATCGTGATTGTATCGCCTCCATCTTTTCCTCGCTTTAAGTCTTAACGTTTTGCAAGTGAGTCTAATTTAGCCTTCATGTCTTCTTTCCATTTTGGCCAATTATTCCTTTGTCGACATTCTTCGACTGATCTTGGCTCAAGATTCTTACTTTCATGCATGATATCTAATGCCACATTATATGCAAATATTTCATTGACAATTGTCTTATTTCGGTCCCATTTCTCTCCTGTAAAGGCATAATTTATCGAGATCTCGTCATTTTCACAATTTTCAGGTACCTGAACGTCTTCTGGCGTTATATCAGAATTTTGGACAACTGCCGGTGTCTTTACTATGTCTTTTTCAACAGGAATCGTATTTACCTCTTTTCTCTTTCGAGGATTTTTGTCTTTGGAACCGACAGGCCTGCCACGCTTT
>NC_029791.2:121343204-121351141 GCF_000816755.2 Arachis ipaensis | reverse complement strand
ACATATTAAACTATTCCATCATTGATCAAATGACCAATATTTCCTTCAGGGTCCTCAAAGAAATCAGATACATCATAATGAGTGGTGGAGTTCTCAGCATCATTTGAAACAAAATTTGTTTCCTTTCCTTTGTCGTTCTTTTTCAAAGATACCTGGTAAAGATCGACTAGGTGCCTTGGGGTACGACAGGTACGTGACCAATGGCCCTTTCCACCACAACGGAAACACGTCTCCTCGGTTGATTTATTCTGTTCAGTAGCAACACAAATATTAACAGAGGAAAAAGAAAAAAAAAACTCATGAATAAAGAAAAAGCATAGTCGTAAGAATCAGACCGAATCGATTAGTTCGACTAAAAAACTGATAAATCGGATCTTTAGTTGGTCCGATTGATCAATATGATTGAATAAGAAATAGAATCGTTGAAAATTGGGTCGAACCGACCGATTCTGATAAAAACTGGAGAATTGATGGTTTTTATTCAACCGGCCAGTTCGGAAGTCTTTTTTTTTTATTTGCTTGCCAAAACGACGTCGTTTGGGTTTAAAAAAAAAAGACTCGAACGAACCAGACGTCCAATAACAACCCCCAATCCCTGTTTCCCCAACCCTAATCCCCTAACCATAACGGCTAACACTCTCCCTCACCTCATTACCTCGCGACCTCACCTCACTAGCTCACTCTGTCACTCACCGTGCCACCGCCGCCCGCCGCCCGCCGTCGTCTTCTTCGTCTCACCTTAGAAGACCTCATCGCGACACCCATTCTAAACTTTCAAGGAACAGAACTGCGGCTCCGCTTCGTCTCACCTTTGTCCCTGTCTCTCATATTTGTCGTCGTCTTCTTCGTCTTACCTTAGAAGACCTCACCGCGACACCCATTCTGAACTCTCAAGGAACAGAATTGTGGCTCTGCTTTGTCTCACCTTCGTCCCTGGCTCTCATATTCGTTGTCGTTGTCGTCGCGTCGCCACCGTCGCCGTCGTCTTCGTCCTCGGCTTTGTCAAACAAGTTAGTTGAATATGTTGTTTTTCTCTGTTCTGCTCTGTTCTTCTAATGCTTGTTGAAATTATGAAGCTGTTATGAATATGTTGTTCTGTTCTGTTCTTCTAATGCTTGTTGAAATTATGAATTTTAGTATGAATCTTGTTGAAATAGGTGATATTGAATAGAACATTTAAGGTTGTTGAATATGTTTGAAGATGTTTGTTGAAATTTTTAGGATGAATAGATGAAATTTCTATTGTTGAAATAGCTGCTTGTTGAAATAAGTGATGTTAAAGTAATCTGTTTAGTATGAAATTATAAATCTGTTCGTTCTGTGAATTTAAGGTTGCTATCTTACTAAATAGAGAATTTAAGGTTGCTGTTTTGCTGAATTTAGTATTTTATATTTTTTTATTTATGTGGAACTGATTTCACTGGTTCAACCAGTAATTTATCGATTAAATTAATAAATTAATAAACGAATAACTTGACCGATTTGATGATCGGTTCGGTTCTGATAACTATAAAAAAAAAAAAAAAAGTAAAGAAAAGAGCATTACTAGCTTACTGCATTACGTTGGGCTTAAGAAATTTTGGCCCAAATACCATATATAACTATTGTAACTCTAGAGGCAGTGCATCTCTTGATTCTTTCTTCCCATAAAAATAGAACAACAGGCGAAGCAGGCCAAGTCACTCCCTCAAAGCCTTAGCCTATCTTCTGCTCCAGCAGCAACGTGACTCCCTCGCCTTTTGTTTTTACTTGCTCTATCTCTTCTCTTCATCACTGTTTTGTTTATAAACCGAACCGGACTAGACATCGGTTTCCGGTTAAAACGGTTTGACCGTACGGTCCGGTTCGATTTTTTAGAACATTGCCTGATAACCGTTCATTCATCATCAACCGTGAGAGCTTCAATGGCTTCGCGCTTTTTCTTCCTCCTCCGTACCAACGCCATCAATAAATCCTCCAAAGCCCTAATCCCAACCCTTCCAAACCCTATTTTCTCCATTTTCAGTTCGCAATTGTCCACCTCCTTCCTCGTCACCAAAACCCCAAAGAAGCTCCGAAAGAAGCGCAAGAAAAAGGACAGTCCAAGAACCAAGCTCGTTCAGACCCAACCCAACCTCATTCCTCACCTTGAGCGCATTGTCGAACGCGACGCGCTCTTCAGATTCATCAACAAAACCAAGCAATTCCTCTCCGCCCAACCGGAGCACGTGCTACGCCTCGACGACGCCGGGAAACTCCATCGCGAGCTAGGGTTCCCTCGCGGCCGCAATGTCACGCGCTTCATCCTCCGCCACCCGCTCCTCCTCCAGACCTACCGCCACACCGACGGCAAGATGTGGTTAGGGTTCACTGATCTCATGGAAGACCTTCTCTTGGAGGAGCAAGCAATCATGGATTCCATGGAGCAAGACCGCGTTGCAAAGGTACGAAAATTGCTCATGATGACGTCACAAAAGCGTGTTCCTTTAAGCAAAATTCACCACTGTAGAACCTTGTTCGGCATACCTGACGATTTCAGGGACCGGGTGAAGAAATACCCGAATTACTTTCGGGTTGTGGATGGTGGTGGCGGGAAGAGGGTCCTTGAGTTGGTTAATTGGGATCCTCTGTTAGCGGTGACCGCAATTGAGAGGGGATTCGTGGTTAATGAGGATGGTGCTAAGAGGAAGTTTAGGTTTCCTGTGAAGTATGGTCGGGATTTGGGTTTGGAATTGGAGGATACTAGGAAGCTGAACTTGTTGAACACTTTGCCTTTGGTTTCGCCTTATTCGGATGGGTCGAAGTTGGATGTGTGGACCATTGAAGCGGAGAAGTTTAGGGTTGGTGTGGTTCATGAATTTTTGAGCTTGACATTGGAGAAGAAGGCATCAATTCACCACCTTGTGGAGTTCAAGGAAGAGTTTTGTTTGACAAAGCATACTTACCATATGCTGTTGAAGCAGCCAAGGGCATTTTATTTGGCGGGGACTGAGATGAACTGGGTTGTGTTCCTGAAGGATGCTTATGATGAGAGTGGTAATTTGGTTGATAAGGATCCACAGGTGGTGTTCAATGAGAAGTTGTTTAAGTACGCTCAGATGCAAGAAATGGGAACTGGTTCTGAGGCTATGGAAATGGAATGATTAACTTGAGTTTTCTGAATGGCGATGCCGTGTTGTGTTGTGTTATTGTATTTACCGGGATTGGAATGAACCTGAAAAATGAGGTTGTGGATTTATGAGTGAATGTTTATGGAACTAGTTGCAACTGGCAGGTGATTTAACTATAAATTGTAATTTTGTATAACAGCATCGCATTGGAACTTCAATAAATGGTAGTCAAGTTCAACTCAGGCTTGAGAAAGGATCTTCCTGCTTGGAATGATGGGTGCTCTAAGATGAAAACTCAAAGATTAGAATGAAATGGCTTTCTGATACTATAGATGAACACGACGTCTCTTTGGATAATTCATTCTGTTCTGGTGATTGGCTTGACATGTATTCACCAGTTCCCAGGATGAAAGAAGAGGTTGGGGAGAAATTAAAGTTGATAATGTCTTGTCTTAGATGGTTTGGCTTGCACACATGAACATTGCATAGGTGGCAACCATTTTAGTTTGTCGACCACATCCTCTCATCTAACCACACTATAAGATTCTGTCTACTAACGTGTAATATAATATCATGGTTTCATTTGTTTCAAGACTTTCATAATTATTGGCATTACAAAGCTCTCCTCTGATTGGGGAGTAAATACTAATTTTCAAATATGCTTTCTAGTTTCCATCACCATATGCTTTATCTAAATTGTCTTTTCCAACACAGTTTTATGTGAATTTAGGCTAACAGTTAAATATCCGACAAAATAATTATAACTGCTCCTGACTTTGCATAGCTGCTTTTTGCATCGAGTTTGATGTTAACCTTTAAATATATGCCACAAACATTGTGTTATATTCCATTTTTATGTACTAATCATGGACCAAGCTAGATAATGTCTCCTTTTAATTACTAATCACTTGCCTTGGTATTCAATGTTCATATAACAGATGAAACCTGACCCTAGTGATGATGTTTAGTTGCACGTGAAACACAATGAAGAATGCATTATATCAAGGCTTCTAAATGGAGAGGCTGTTGATACCAAGTACAGTCTCATTTATGGTAGAAATTGAGAATCACACACTCATGATAACATGTTTAAGCAAACACAACCATTACAGGTTGAAGCAGGCCATTACAGAATACAAGCATTTGGAAATACTGATATCCACTTTATTGAGTCTTGAAAACTGAGACAGTGAGACTCGTGAGTTGCTCCTTCTAAAGGCAACTAATGCTTTCTTGTTCGGAGCTTTGGCATGCTCTTACTTTTCTGGACAACACTAGTACTGCTTCTATGGGCATTTGAGGAACTGGGACCTCCATGGTTGCCTCTCTTCGGTGATTTTCGGTTGTAGTTCCGGCTGCTGTCACCAAGTGCAGCTTTGGCAACACTGTCAGTGAGTACTTCTCGTGCCCTCTGAGGCTTGATGGCTTGCTTGTTCAGGTATCCAAGCTTTGGAAGAAGACTGCAAACTGATTTCCGCAACTGCTCGTCACTGATGTTGTTTTGAACTGGATTTCCAAGCAGATTCAAGGCCTGAAGTGAGTTGTAGTTAGCTACAAGTTCCCCTAATGCCTTTGTTGTTGTGATCTTGTTGAAGCTCAAATCCAGAACTGTTAGCTTCAGTAATCTGTGTAGTCCCTGAACATCACTTATCTTATTCCCAGCAAGATATAGCTCTTTGATAAGTGTGCAATTTGATAAACCTGACAAAGACACATTGCAGAGTTTTATTTTAGACAATACTTGACGAAGACTATGAAATCTGAGATGTGAAAAATCACCATTGAGCATCAACTTAATAAAAAAACTAACCTTGTCCAATTCTTGAGATGCGATTATAACTCAAGTCAAGTACTCGTAACCGGGTTAAATCTCTAATCCCCTCAATGGTGCTGATCTTGTTTCTTGACAAATTAAGTGCATGAATACCCTTTGGGAGAAGTCCAGGCACAATTTGAACTGCAAATAAATTGAAGAGAAGAGACAATCAGTGGAGCCGGTTATATAATTATCAGTAAATGGTTTCATAGTAGAGGTTACTTTCTTCAATCTAAGTGTATACCTATGAAATTGTTGGACAAATTGACAGAGCGGAGACTGGAGAAGTGTGAAATACCAGGAATCGCTTTTATACCAACACCTGATATATGTGCCACAGTTGAGGCTGGATTTAGGGATTGGACCAAACTATTGGCATGCAGAATCTCCTTTGAAAGATTTGCATCTGTATGGTGACTTAACTGAGATACGGTTCTTGACATTGATCTACCAGCATTAGGAGAAGGTGGGAACTCAATGTTTCCCACATTGTCATTATCAAAATCAACCTCTGGAGGCACCTGCTGAATTTCAAGATCATGCACCCACTCCTCCACTCTATTGAAGGATGATGATCCTCCTGAGAAGGCTACCCATTGATTCTGTGGCCAAAAACCGAAACTCTCCTCCTGGAATCTGCTCCTCCTTTGGTGATCAATGTTTTTATCACTATAGCTTTTGCGAAAGTATTCACCATTTGATGACCTTGGTGAGGGTGATTCCACATTTCTTGGTGACTGCTTGTGCTTCGGTTCAAGGGTGTCGGAAGAGTACCCGTATGGATTGTGCGTTGCAGCCACACCAGGATTCACCTGTGTTGATTTGCTTGGAATAGGTCTATGTATGTTCCTATGGCTCCAGAGGAACATCTTCCACCAGAGTCTCTTACTTCCAGAAGGAAGAACTTGGCTTGAGGAATGCCTTCTCAACATAACTCTATCAGCACTGCAGTGAGTCATCACAGACCTGGGGCTTTCAAGATTAGCAGCCACTTTACCTGCTGTAAGTTCCTGTAAATTCTCGAAAGATTGTGACTTTGAATCTGGGAATTGATGAATTGTATTACCAAGAACATCCCTTCTTTCCAGGTTTGAGCATGATCGAGTGAGCTTGGGAGAATCCCAGAAGTCTCCCCTCCCAATAATCCCAGGATCACTGACATGCCCACTTTGCATTAGTTCACCGCTTTTTTCGCTGTATTTTGTCTCTTTATCCGTTGCTGGACTTCGATCCGACCTTACTTCCCTTGACACGGCAGCTTCATGAGCTTGGAGATCAATATCAGATAGATCCCTTTTGAGGGAATGCGAATCTTCACGCTCGTCTTCCCCTTCATAAGCTTCCTCAATCTCAGTCTTTAGAGGACTCTCAAGATTCATGACCCTCATGTTGCACCTTGAATTCTTCGGGATATCACAAGGAACTACAACATCTCCGGTGAGTGGCTTCACATCGCAAGCTGGTGAACCCGAGGACGTCTTAGCTTCTTCTACTTTAACAAGTAGAGTTTTAATGTGTCCTTTCTTTGAAGACCGTTCAGCACCCTGAAAATCAAGCAAAACAGAAAGACACAAGCAAGGTAAATTCACATGGTTTACAAGAACCTTAGCAAAAACAAAACTAGACACACTATGCAACTAGTTCTTACCTTGTCTTTCTTCTTCTTCCCAACCAAAACATCAACAACATCGACACACCTACACATGGCCATGTTAATTATTTAGACGATGAAGCTTCAAGCTTGTTATTAATATTCCTGTTATTTGATCTTGTTTTGCGCTTTGAAATCCTTTGCACGTACACAAATTCTATTGCAGCTCACATCTCTGCCCTATTGAAAAGCTAAACAATGATAGAGAACGCTTAATTCTATGTAAGATCACATCGAAGAAGAAGGATTGTAGCAGTGATTAGCCATAATCAGTGGGGAGACGCAGGAGCAGAGACAGAAGTGTGTCGAAACAGAAACAAAACCAAGAACAAGAAAACCAAGGGCCAAGTCCTGCTACGATTGGAGACGATGATATAGCTGAAGAGTTGGCCAGAGTTGAATATGGTTCGCCCCTTCAAAACCAAAGCTCCAAGAATATTTGTCCCTGAAAATAGACACCTTACCCAGTTAAAGACCAAACACTTGGATAAATAAAATATATGCGAAACATTGGTTTAGAAAATTCCGCAACCCAGCATCGAATACCAAAAGGAAACAAAATTTGCGGTGAAGGAATAAATTCTCTTTTGGAATTTTATATTTTATATACATCTAGATATTTCTAAAAGCTTCACATAATTCACATACACTGCATCGATCAAATAGGCTTTGAAATTATCTTGCATAGTCATGAGGGAAGAAAATAAATAAATAAAAAAGAAGAACGTCAGGCACAATGGTTATATATAACCTATAAGAGTCAAAAGAGAAAGACAAGAAAGAACAAAACTATAAGCATGAAGAGGGGGACATTTTGGTAAAAAAGAGCAAACCTGATGGAGCGTAATTTCGCCAGGTTTACAGAGTAAGTGAAACACACAGAAGTGGGGATTGATTCTGAATCTTCGAAGGAAGATTAAGATAATAATTGTGTCGTGGCTTTATGAGGAAGAACGTGAAACAGTCTTGGGGTAGGTTGAAGTTTTTGAGGTTGTGTGTTGGCGATGATGGTGGAATATAATTGGAGTGTGGTTAGTAGAAATTGTTGTGATTGTGAAAGAGACCATGAAAGACGTACGCGCAAGCAACACGACGTGTTCGGTTATCAGTTTAGTAGTTACTGGTTAGTAGCATGCTATTATGCTAATTGCTAATTGCTAATTGCTAAGTATTTGTATTTATATTACTATATTAGTGTAGCTGGTTGTGCCATGTGATGCTCTCTGAAGCTTGTGATTCAGGTGTGGCCCCTGCATGTTGCTCTGTCACTCAATAATTTAGCCAATCACAATCACGACTAGATGGTTTTCTTTTTTTGGTTTTTTCAGGGGAGGCGGGCTGTTGGTTTGGGGAGATAATTAAATTGTTTCTTATTATGAAT
>NC_029791.2:121339492-121342972 GCF_000816755.2 Arachis ipaensis | reverse complement strand
ATCATTTTATCGTTATAAAAAAAGCTAATTTATCTTATAAAAATAAATTTTAACACCTAATTGTCTTATAATAATTATTTTTAGGAATTTGTTTATCAAACATGCATACGAAAAACTTGATTGAAAGCAATAACATAATCAATATGTCTAGCGAAAATAATTTTTAAAGACCTTTAATTAATAAAAATTTATTGAAGATCAAAGTGTGATTCAAATATCAATTTTTTTATTTAAAATCATCACTTAGATCATGTGAATTTGGACTATGGAAGTTGAAGTTCGTAATTTTTTTTTTTTTATACTTTCGTGTATTTCTAATATAGTAGGTAAAAGATTAGTTTGTTGCGGATTCGAGTTTTATTCCGAGACAATACTTGAAACCAAGGTGATATAGGCACAAACGTGAGTTTCAGACTCTTTTGGGTGTAAATTCTGACTTGTTCATTGGTGTGACGAATCGATCCGACGTCTTGGTTAGAATGATAGTGGGAGGTACCTGCAAGGGACTCTGATATTTAAGTTAGCAAGAGTTTGAGACAAGTTTAAGTGAACTGAAATTGAGAAATATTTGAATTTGATGGGGTATTTATAGAGGGAGGTGATGATTTGACCATCACTTTGAAGTTTCTCCACTAGCCATAATGGGTGGTTTCTTCCTTAGTATTTAAGAAGTTATCCTATGTTAAGATAATGGTCAAAATGTTAATGAAATTTGAGGCAGTGGATGGCAAGCCCATACTTGCCATGTAAATTGAGTCAGACACAAGTCGTGGTACTTGTGCCCCAAGTAGATTGGGTGACTCAACCCATATAATTTTGGGACAGATCTATTTGGATTTAGACCACCTTGAGGCCCACTAGGGGTGGGCCAGCCTTCTTGGGTTATGGCTTAGGTTATTGGGCTAGGAAATGGATCCTCTCCAGTTTTTTTAACACTTGACAGAATCCAGTGTGATCTCTCACCTTTGATTCTATAAGTGGGATCAGAAATAAATAAGAGAGAGAGAGTAATGAATAGTTAGATTAAACACTGCACATCATCCAGTTTTTTTTTCACTGGAGAGGATCCACTCCTTATTGGGCTATTATATGAACAATGACCATGCTCATGGCCGAGTTTAGTGAACTTGGGCCTTGAGCAAAGGATTTTGTCGGGCTGTAGCCTGTAGCCTTCACTTTTCTGGAGAAGATTCATAGAATAGAATTCCTTTATGTTGAGGAGACCGGTACTGTCGATGTCATTCAAGAAAATGTAGTCAGTCAACTCGATGTGATTTTTAAACCATCGCTTTGTCTTTCTATAACTATTCGCACGTCTTTTCAGTTTTTTTTATAACTGTTTATTGCAAGTAAAACATGATAAAATTACCCTTTTTTTCCCTTGCTTACATATATATTTGAATTTTTCTCTTCTCTTTCCAACTTTTCATTTTTTTTGTTACGAAAAAATTCTCCTCTTCCTAGTAAAAAAAAAGCCCTTATTCTTTATCATATTGTTCCAATCGTACCATGTCGTTTTCGTCTCAAAATTATCTTCTTTCGTCACCTTCATTGGTGCTTCTGAAGTTTTCCAGTAATACTCGCTGTTTCTTTGCTATTTCTGTTTTAAGGTTGGTTTTTTCTTCTTTCTTTTATTTTTTTGAACATTCATTTGTTCTTGGTTTTATGATTTTCTTACAAGCTAATAATAGTTGCCAATTGTTACTTTGAAAGATTGTTTTATGGTTTGCTTTTGATATCTGAGAGATGCTCTTGAGAGGGTTATTTTCTAAGAAAATTTATTGTTGGGAATCTGATTTTTAAGGAATGATATTTTTGCTTGATCTTTGTTATTATGTGCCTTGGATATTTCTTATCCCTGAGTAGTGGTGTTATTACTTCTAATGAAAGTGCCACTAGTAATTTTGTGTTTCTGGCTACTTTCTTGGCCTTTGATATCGTAAAAAATAGTAAAGATTGTTTGATTCTTTTGATGGAGACGATACCGATTTGTTTTATGTTGTGGCCAACTTCTTTTACTTCGCACGTGTAGTTATTTTTCTTTTGTAGGCATACCGATTTCTATGTCTCGTTCTGTAGTAAATATAATGCCTTATAAAATCTCTAAGGATTTAGATTGGGTAGATAGTACTGTGTTAGGAGTTGTTTCTGTGATAGATAGGAAAACTTTAGAAAGATTCCAACTTGCTCATCTTATATGTAGGAATAGGGAAGATGAGGAAAATTATGTTTCAGTTGCCCTTGATCTTGAGGAGAGAATTTGTTATTCTCAACTTAGCAAATCGGACCCACATTTTCTTTATATGTATGACTGCATTTTTTCTCAAACTTGGTGTAAAAATTCTATTTACCGACTTCGAGCAAGACATTTTTTTGACTTGCTGAGTTACTCTTACCCAACTTTACTCGAATTCTTAGGGTTTTACGAAGATTTATCATCTTGTTAGTCATACACTTGATCTCTCCGTTTCTCTTAGGATTTTCTTCTATTTCTTTCATTTGACAAAACCTTTAAGCTCTAAAAATAATAGTGAGCTTCTTTTCGAGCAATTTAGGGTAGAAAGGTGTTTTTCATTTTTGAAGAGTCTTTTCACGACTTGAAAAACTATTACTTTAAGATTTAGACTAGAGAGGGGTTATCAACTTGTTTACTTTAATGAGAAATTCAAGTATATATTTTTTATTTGTATTGGGAGAAAGAATCAACAATTATAAAGTATGATTTTGAGGATCTTGACGAGGAGGAGCAAATGATCGCGACTCTCTTTCAAGAATGCTAGGGTTGAGCTCCTAATCTCAATATCGAGAAATTTCTTATAGCCAAGATGAGTTATTTCAAACTGAGTTAAGTAGATGGCTTTATTTCTTGTAATAGATAATATAAGTTGTATATAAGTCTCTTGCTAATATCTTTCTTCCTTCGTAGAGGGGATGGTGAATGGTGCACGAAATTGTGATCTCCAGGCTCGAACAAATCCTGGTAATGGCTCCAAAGCTTGGTGCTCTGATCTTAATTCATAATTGTCACAACTTCGATACAACTAACCAGCAAGTGCACTGGGTCGTCCAAGTAATACCTTACGTGAGTAAGGGTCGAATCCCACGGAGATTGTTGGTATGAAGCAAGCTATGGTCACCTTGTAAATCTCAGTCAGGCAGATATAAAGTGATAAGGGTGTTTTCGAATAATAAATAAAAGAAGGGATAGAAATACTTATGTAATTCATTGATAGGAATTTCAGATAAGCGAATGGAGATGCTTTTCGTTCCTCTGAACCTCTGCTTTCCTGCCATCTTCATCCAATCAGTCTCACTCCTTTCCATGGCTGGCTTTATGTGATACATCACCACTGTCAATGGCTACTTTCGGTCATCTCTCGGGAAAATGATCCAATGCCCTGTCACGGCACGGCTAATCGTCTGGAGGCATCACCCTTGCCAATGGCTTCATCTTATCCTCTCAGTGAATAATATGCTCAC
>NC_029791.2:121329154-121338965 GCF_000816755.2 Arachis ipaensis | reverse complement strand
AATGTTCTTATCCTTGCTCCTGCTCATATGACAAAGAAGAAGGCACAGAAAAATAATAATAATAGGGATCCTTTTTGCCCAAGCACAGAGGTTCCCTTATGTGAGTAGGAGAAAAGAAGAAAAGAAAATCTGAACTCAGAGAGAGAGAGGGTTCGGATTTTTGGTGAGTTGAAGGAAAGATGTTAGTATATCAATAAATAGAATAAGATGGGAGAGGGAGAATTTTCGAAAATAAAGGGAAAGATATTTTTTTGATTTTTGAAATTTTTATGAAAAACATGAAAATTATGCAATGCATGAAATTTTTAGATCAAAACAATGAATGCATGCAAGAATGCTATGAATGTCAAGATGAACACCAAGAACACTTTGAATGCCAAGATGAACATCATAGACACAATTTTGAAAAATTTTTAATGCAAAGAAAATATGCAAGACACCAAACTTAGAATTCTTTAACGCTTACGCACCAAGAATTCAAGAATGCATATGATAAACATGAAAAGACACAAAACAAAAAATCATCAAGATCAAACAAGAAGACTTACCAAGAACAACTTGAAGATTATGAAGAACACTATGAATGCATGATATTTTCGAAAAATGCAAAATGCATATGCAATTGACACCAAACTTATAATGTGACTCAAGACTCAAACAGAAAAACAGAAAATATTTTTGATTTTTATGATTTTCTAATTTTTTTTGGATTTTTATTTTATATTTTCGAAAATTGAAAGAAAAAATAAGGATTCCAAAATTTTTAATATGAATTCCAGGAATCTTGCCATGTTAGTCTAAAACTTCAGTCCAGGAATTAGACATGGCTCACTAGCCAGCCAAGCTTTTGATGAAAGCTCCAGTCCAAAACACTAGACATGGCCAATGGCCAGCCAAGCTTTAGTCTTTAACACGAGAGTATATTGCTCTTTGATAACAAATTGCAAGCCTCAGTCCAAAAGAATTTAGACATGGCTTTACAGCCAGCCAGGCTTCGCATGCTTCATGAAACACTAGAATTCATTCTTAAAAATTTTGAATAAAATTTTTGAAAACATTTTTATTATTTTTTTCGAAAACAGGTGAGAAGATTTTTTTGAAAATATTTTTGAAAGATTTTGAAAAATACAATAGTAAGAGGTCCTATTTATAATAAACTAGTCACTAGGGTTTACATGAGTGAGTAATTGATGCATAAATCCACTTCCGGGGCCCACTTGGTGTGTGTTTGGGCTGAGCCTGAGTGTTCCACGTGCAGAGGCCATTTGTGGAGTTGAACGCCAACTTTTGTGCCAGTTTGGGCGTTCAACTCTGGTTTTGGATCCTTTTCTGGCGCTGGACGCCAGATTTGGGTAGAAGGCTGGCGTTGAACGCCAGTTTACATCGTCAATTCTTGGCCAAAGTATGGACTATTATATATTGCTGGAAAGCCCTAGATGTCTACTTTCCAACGCAATTGGAAACGCGCCATTTCAAGTTCTGTAGCTCCAGAAAATCCACTTTGAGTGCAGGGAGGTCAGAATCCAACAGCATCAGCAGTCCTTTTTCAACCTCTGAATCTGATTTCTGCTCAAGTCCCTCAATTTCAGCCAGAAAATACCTGAAATCACAGAAAAACACACAAACTCATAGTAAAGTCCAGAAATGTGAATTTAACATAAAAACTAATGAAAACATCCCTAAAAGTAACCAGATCCTACTAAAAACATACTAAAAACAATGTCAAAAAGCGTATAAATTATCCGCTCATCAGTGAACAACTCAGACACATACAAGAAGTTCAAATTGGCCAAGAAGAATATAGATGCACGTCAAGCTAAGAAGCTTAAGGCAGAAAAATCGGGAGCAACCTGACTTTATCGTCAAATTCGGGTCCAACTTCTTCTTAGATGGCGACGCCTCTTCCACATCATCCTCAATCTCAACTGCAGATTTCTCCCCAAGTTCCTCATATCCCTAAATTCTTCGAGCCCTCAAAAGACTCAGAATCTGGGGCTTCTCACAAGCGCAAAACCCTTTACAATAGGTATGGCAGTGTGTTCAACCCTGATTTTGACGTGATAGGTTTTAGCGAATATTACATCATGTCGGACAGTCAGATATCTCTGAATGATGCAAACCTGGAGAGGAACTTGGAGATGTTGGTGAAGGGAGGAATCCGAACGGCTAGGGTTTGTATTGCTATTATAAAAAAGCTTTGACAAACTCTTCTTGGCCCTTTCCAGGTCGAGGTGGAGGAGTTCCGTGCTAGAGTCGTTGGGTTTGAAAAAGAAAAGACCAAGTGGGAGGCTGAGAGGAAAGTTGGCATGGACACAAGTCGGACATTTCTGAACTTAATTGGTGGCATAGTAGGCCAGTATAACCCAACTCGGATTATTTTTTGGCTAATGGCCAAGCTCCGAGATGATTTCTGCAAATTTTTACATGGATTTCTTCCAATACTTCTTCAGCTTTGGATGTCGGGATGCACTTGAGTAGTGGTATGAAAATTCTTGCATGGATTTCTTCTAATACTCCACTGTCCATTGCAACATTGGACCTGCTTCGTCGTTTTTTTTTGTAAGATATTCTTCAAGGGTTGGTTGGTCCGAACTCTGACCATATGGACTTGAAAGTAAGGTTGCAACCTTCTGGATGCCAATACAAATGCGTAGACTACCTTTTCAATCTTCTAGTAATTGAATTTAGCTCCTTGTAGTGCTTTACTTGTGAAGTATATAGGTTGTTGCTCTCATTTTTCTTATTGGACAAGAGTTGTTGCCACAGCCTTCGTAGCTACTTCTAGGTAGATTATCAGCTCGTCCCCGAGTTTTGGCTTTGTTAAACTTGGAGGTTGAGCTAGGTATTCTTTGAATTATTGGAATGTCTTTTTGCATTTGTCGATCCATTTGAAGTCGGCGCTTTTCTTTAACAGGGAGAACAAGAGCAAGGACTTGAGAGTTGTTCCTGCAATAAATCGAAAAAGACCCGTCAATCTCCCATTCAATTACTGTACCTCTTTGAGACAAATCGGACTCGACATGTTTAAAATGGTAGAACATTTGTTCAAGTTAGCTTCTATCCCTTTTTGGGTGAGCAAACCCTAGAAACTTTCCTGTTCCTATTGCAAACGCACATTTAGCAAGCTTGAGCCTTATGTTATGCTTTCTGATCATACCAACCATCTTCTGTAGGTCGGGCACTAAAGTTGCTTTCTCCTTACTTTTAATAAGCGTGTCATCCACATATACTTCCATCAGGGACTCGAGATGTTCATGGAATATTTTGTTCATTAGCATTGGTATGTAGCCCCTATATTTTTTAATCCAAATAGTGTTACTACATAGCAATAATTTGCCTTTGAGATGATGAATGAGGTCTTTTCTTAGTCTGGACATGCATGGGTATTTGGTTGTACTCCAAATAAGCATCCATGAATGATAAAAATATGTATCTTGATGTTGCATGTACCAGAGCATCAATGCTAGGTAGAGGATAGGGATCTTTAGGACATACTTTGTTTAGGTCGATGTAGTCAACACACATCCTTTATTTTCCATTTTATTTCTTAACCAAGAGTAAATTAGCCAACCAAAGCGGGTATTTCCACTTTCCTAATGAACCCGACCTCTAAGAGTGAATCCACTTGTTCTTCTATTACACAGGCTCTCTCCTTAGTGAGATTTTTTTTTTGTTGAATTGTCCTTGAGCTAGGATATATTAACAACGTACGTGACATTAACTCAGGTGAGATGCCTAGCATGTTGGACGCTTTTCATGCAAACAAATATTAGTTCTCTTGTAAGAGTTGAATCAACTCCTGCTTGAGCTTTTGATGGAGTTTTACTCCTACACTTGTGGTCTGCTCAGATATTTTTTCGATTTAAACTTCTTCTAACTTTCCTTTCAGATGAGGTTGGAGAGAATTCCGTTCCCTTGGACTACTGATTTTTAGCACAAAAACCAGTTCTTCTGCTTTTGTCCCTTTGAGACTCAAACTGTCATTGTATCATCGTCTTCTAAGGGCTTGATCTCCGTGAATTATTGCAATTTCTTCCTTTGTTGGGAACTTTATGCACAAATATGGTGTAGAGACCATCACTGCTAACCGATTCAATGTACCTCTTCTAATGAGTGCAATATAAGCTGAAGGGATATGACCACTATGTAGTCGATCTTTATGGTGCTACTTCTTAGACTTTTTCCAAAGGTCATATACAAATTGATGAAACCGAGAGGGTGGATGGATGTTTTTCCTAACCCAAACAAAGTGTTCGGGTATGCCTTTAGACCTTTCGCATCCAGTCTGAGTTTGTCGAATGTCTCCTTGAAAAGAATATTGGTCTAGCTTTCTTGGTCAACTAAAGTTCTGTGCAAGTTAATATTTGCTAAAATCGTCGTGATTACTACTGAGTCATCATGTCTGGTAACACATTTCGAGCATTCTCTTTGGTAAAGGTGATCTCGGGTAGACGAAGGTCTTGTTTTTCGGCTCCCACCTGATATACCTCTTTTAGGTGCCTTTTTTTAAGAGGTTTTTGAAACTCTCCCTGCGAATCCTCCTACGATCATATGGATATGACGCTCTGGGGTTCTCTTAGGTTCATTAGTCTCCTCTCTTCCTTTCCTTTTGTGGTCTTCTCTAGATGCCCTGTATTTTCTATTCGACTTGTCAATCTTTAGATATTTATCGAGCTTACCTTCTCGTGCAAGCTTTTAAATAATATTTTTGAGGTCGTAGCAATCATTGGTGGGGTGGCCATAGATGACATGTTTTCTCCTTTATTGCTTTAGATAGGTCATAGAGGTGGTAACTTTTCAACTTGACAAATACCTCTAAAAACTTCAACTAAGGATGCTATTAAGGGACTAGAGGAGTGATACCTCTTTGTTAGACTAATATAGTCTTCATTCTTTCTTTGTTCCTCCTTTTTGCTATTCTATCCGACTTCTTTGCTTTGGTGAGACTTTTTGACTTGCGCAATTTCTTCCATGCTTATATATATATATTTTTTTTACTTTTTTCTGGACCTCGTGAAGAGAGCTCAGGTGTCTCTTTGAAATTGACTGTGAGAATGGTCTATAATTTGAGGCCATTCACTAATTCCATTATGGTCGCCTCTATTGGTAGAATTTGGATTTTTAAGCAGCCTTTATTGAACCTTTTCATATATGCTCTAAGGGACTCTTCTTATTCTTATTTTACTCCTAATAAACTCGGGGCGTGCTTAGTTTTCTCCTTTTGGATGAAAAAATTCTTTTCCAAATCATCAAAATATGTCATCGATCTTGGGAGTAGGTTGTCAAACCACTTCACTGTTGCTTTAGTCAGTGTGGTTGAAAATGCTTTAAGGTACATATGATTCTTGAAGTTGCTAAAGTGATGTCATAGGTCGGTGGTACCATTGCAGATATCTATGTTTGGGTTCTTAAAGTTTTTGAGAACTTTAGTTCGCATAATCTCTTTCGAGTAGGAATCACTTCCTGAAGGAGTTGTGTCCTTTTCTTCTCGACTTTTTCTGTTCTTGAAGTCAGTTTCCAACTTCTTCAATTTGTCTTCCAACTCTTTGCAGTTGCATAATTTTTTTCGTAACGGTTGCTCAGACTCTCTTTGTTTTTCCAACTCGATTTCTAGTTGTTCGAGTCGTCCTTGGTAACCATGGACGAGCCCATGATATTTACTGTGTTTCTAATTCCTGATCCTTCTAGGATGTGAACTTGGGAGCTCATGCTTCGTTCTCTTTGCTCTCATTTTCTTCTTTCACAATGCTAAAGTATAGAGAGTGCTCGATCATTGTTACGGTGATATTTACTTTGTGATCCTGAGTCAAATGCAATACGTCCATATTTAGGATGTGCGTCCACTATAGTTGAAGGTTGATCTCTGAGTCCCCAACAACGGTGCCAATGTTTCGAGGGTGATATAGACCCAGACGTAAAGTCCAAACTCTTTTGAGTGTAAGTTCTTACTTGTTCACTGGTGTTAGCAAGTCAATAATGGATAGTACCTACAAGGGACTCTGATACTTAAGTTAATAAGAATTTAAAGTAAATTTAAATGAATTAGGACTCAATTAATTAAGTTTAATCCAATTTTGTCCAAATCCTCTCTTTTCCAAACCTTAATTTATTCTAAGCCCCGCCTTTTCAGACCTTAATCTATCCCAAACATAACCCTCTTCTATGTCATTTCCCTCCACATTCACCTTCCTTTCCTCCTAATTGAAGAGTGTATAATTATGTGATTAGCCATTTAGGTCATCAAAAGAGGTAAAGATTGACGAAAAAAATGAATAGAGATTATTAGACAATCCAAGGACACGACACAAATGTGGGGCTGTGGGCGGTGTGCATATCATCAGCAGGGTAGCGTTTGTTTTCGGAGACAAGACACGGAGACATGGACATCACATCTTTAAAAAGTGTTTGGAAGCAAAGACATGGACACTGAACATATTGTCTTCGAGACAGTTTTTTATACTTTTGTGTTCACTCTTTTATGAAAGACAATGATGAACACGGAATTTGGAAGAGGGACGCGGACTTTTTTTATGATTTTTTTTCTTTTTTGTCAATAGATATTTTTTATTATTCCACTATTACCCCTTCTTATTTTTCCTAACGCGGACTTTTGTTCTCAGAAAGGTTTCTTCTCCATTCTCTTTCTCAATCTCTATGTTCTCCTTCTTTCTCTTTTGTCAGGTACTCTCTCCTTTTTGTAGAAATTTTTATTGGGTTGGATAATTTTTTTTTCTTATCGTTCTTATTTCAATATCATTTTAACCTTGTATTATATTATTTGATTTGTAATAAAAATAATAACAAAAATAATTAGTCTTGAGACTTTTGAAAGATAAATATTATAAAGGTGAAATTGATCTTTTAAAATGCTAAAAAGTAATTAATAAGTTGTATTTGCTTTTATATAATTTAAAAAAAAATCAATTTTTTGAAAAGAAAAATCAGTTTCTAGATAAAAAAAAATTAGGTTTTCTAAATAAAAATAAATTTTTGTGCAAAAACTAATTTTTTTCATGTAAAAACGGATTCTTTTTTAAAACTGATTTTGTATTTAAAATTAATTTGCTTTATCATCCTAAACAAAATTTTTTATTAAGTATTCTTATGTACTCTCATTTTCTATTAAATTAATTTGTACCAAAAAATTTGAAATTACAAGGTTATTTTAATCATTTCATATAATATTTTAATCTTATTTACGTGTATCCAAACATAATACTGGACATTACATTCCTGTCTTGTACATAATTTTTAATAACTTTTAATGTCTCTATCTTATTGTCTCTTCATGTTCTGTTATTTCTCTAAAAACAAAAGCTACCCGGGTGATGGCCACTTCAATACGGTATAGAGATAAAGAAGTATTGATTTGCACGAGACAACCTTAATCCTTATTAGAAGATAAGGTAGATTCAATGCTTCATTTGTTGTTTGTTGATAATAACAAACGTCAAAAAAGAAAAAGAATCTCTTGTTAATTCATAAACCAAGAACTTGTGACTGGTGTATGACACTTTCACAATTTTACGTTTGAGCGTCTCTAAAACAGATCATGAGTTTGGGACTGAGTTAGGGACTACATCACTACACCATATGCATAATATTTTACTAGCTTAGTGTATTACATAACTCACTAATAGATGATATTATTATTATTATTATTATTATTAAAGTCTTAACGTAACATTAAAAACGGATTTTTGTTTTGAATAGTTCATAACTCAAAGCCCAAACGATTAATTAATCTTAAATGAGACATTATTATAGTAGCAATAATTTGGGAACTAAGTGACGATAGAATTGATGTTCAACTAACCAACAATTTATGTTCACATTAGTTGGTGTGTGTGTGTGACACTGCTGCAGTGAATACGACCAAGAAATTAAAGTCACAATAAGCAAATTAAAGTTAATCAACTGAGCTTATTGACTCTTCACCGTGCCACCGTCAGTGTAGTTGAGTCGCCGGCGGCTACAACTATCGTCAATTCACCACTCTCTAGCTAGTCATCGTTGCCATTATTATTGTTTTAATCGCTAATTAACAACCTTAATTAAATGAATAACATCCACTACTGTTCTTTGAAGTGTGTAGTGACTGACTAACTCGTAAGCTTCAACGAATCCAATTGGCCAGTTGGTAGCAATTAGTTAAAAGCTGACGTCACCACGGACGCATGCATAATTGCATATTGCATATATATCTAAGATTGGGTGATTATGAAACAAGAATGCGACGGTTAAAATTATTGGAGGCTTGTGCGGGTAATACTTTTCAAGTTTTGTGGAGTATATTTATCTTAAGCAAAAGTTGTATGTACATATAGAGCCGTTCAACAAACATTAAAATCTTTGTAATTATAAATATCTAATAAACATGATTATAAATCAAGTTTTCATCCAAAACATAATTATAAATATTGTTTCCAAAGCAAAATAAACATAATCTAAAACATAATTAACAATATTGTCTCTAAAACAAAACAAACATAATTTAAAACACTCAATTTTCATCTTCATTCTCTTGTAAGTTGGGTTGGGGGAAGTTGGGTTTTGGTAAAAAAAATTGTAAAAATACCCCTTACTAAAAAAATACTAAGCCCGGCGGGGAAGCCCGCCCCGCCCCGTCAAAGCCCGCCAAAACCCGCGGTTTAAGCGGTGCGGGTTAAGCGGGCTTTTGCTATTTGGCGGTCCCAATTTTCCAGCCCGGCCCGCCTTTTTTGGCGGGTTACGCGGGCCGGCCCGGCGGGTTTAGGCCCATTTGCCACCCCTAGTTATGCTATGTGTACACTAAAATTAACCACTAAAGTCAGCCACCAGTATAAAATATATGCTGGAATACAAATACACATTGAAAATAAATTAAATCACACATATATTTATACACAAATATATTGATAGCTAATTTTAATAACTAATTTTAGTGTACAAATAATATTTCTCTTTTTGCTTTGTCTCTTATGACAAGTTGGATTGAATTCATTATTTACAGGTTTATTTGACAACTTTACTTGTACAATTATTTATTTACTTTTTTAGATAAAGATAGGTATTTATTTTATTTCATTAGAAATAAATGGGTGATTCACACTTGCACAACAAAACATATCAAATTGAAAATCTTGTTGAGTTTGAAAAACTTGAAATTTGATGATGATCAAACATTATTAAAAATATTAATTACAAAATTATTAAGTTGATTTTTTTATTTCAATTGGTTGATTAATAATTTTGTTAATATGCTGATTTTGTTATTAGGCCAAAATTCACATGAGTCCAATAGAATGAAAAAGTATTTAATTTTGGTGCAAAAATAATTTTAAACAAAGTGGCTGAATTATTTTTGATGCATAAGCAAATGTTTATTAGGCCAGGAAACAAATGAAAGCCCAAAACAAATTTCTTTGATCCAACAAAGTGTTAGTCCGAAATTAAAGAAGAAAGAAAGGAATTGGTAGCATGCTTTCCACGACTACATTTTTTCATGGGTTATGGACTTTAAAGTTTAATTAAATTAATTGAATGCATTGGTAACAAGAAAGAGAAAATTCAAATTGATTTGATTGCTTTTAATGCTCCACACGTTAGGGTTAAGTACTGAAATCGTCCCTAACGTCTTGGGTCAAAATCAAAATCGTCCCTGGCCTTTTTTCGTTATTAAAATCATCCTCAACGTTCAAAAACGCTTTAAAATCGTCATTTTCACCAATTTTATTTTTTTTATTACCAAACTACCCCTCATTAAAAAAATTATAAAATAAAATAAATATAAATTAAATTAAAAAGAAAGGAAAGAAAGGGATAGATCAGA
>NC_029791.2:121311914-121329140 GCF_000816755.2 Arachis ipaensis | reverse complement strand
TCATTGCCGTGCGCCGCTGTTCTTCGCTGTCGCCGCTGATCTTCGCTGCTCTGCTCCTCGGGGAAAGGGGGAAGGGAACGCGAAGGGAGAAGAGGGGGTTTCGGGAAGAAGAGGGGGAAGGGGAAGGGGAAGGGTCCTCGCCGCCGCCGCCGATCTTCGCTACCACCGCCACCGCTGCACCGCCGCCCTGCCGCCTGTGATCCGCCACTCTTCTTCTTCTTCTTCTTCTGTGAACTGGATTTTTGTTGTAGAATTTTTGAATTTTTTGTGAATTGTTGCTGAGTTTTGATTATTGCTTATTGCTGACTTTTGATTATTGCTTATTGCTAAGTTTTGCTGAGTTTTGATTATTGTTGTTGTTGAATTTGTTGAATTGTTGCTGAGTTTTGATTATTGTTATTGCTGGGAGAGGGGGTTACGGGAGTGGGGTGAGGGGGTTACGGTAAAAAAAATAAAATTGAAGTGGAAAAGGACGATTTTATAACGTTTTGTAACGTTGAGGATGATTTTAATAACAAAAAAAGGTCGGGGACGATTTTAATTTTCACCCCAGACTTTAGGGACGATTTCAGTACTTAACCCCCACACGTTACTATGCATAAGGGAATGGAAGTAGAAATTAATTCATTTTAATTTCATTCGTTATTTCTATTGAAAGCTTTTTCTCTCTTTTGTCTCCTCTCTCTCTTCTTCGGTCATGTCATGCAGGAAGGAAGAAAGAAGAAACAATCAGAAAAGCAGTGAAGCTATGAAGAAGAAAAAAGGCTAGGATGATGATGGCCTTGAGAAAAGAAGATCTAAAGCATGGCTGTGGCAAGATTGTTGCCACTAAAGGTAAGATGTGAAGAAGAAGCTTCAAGATCTTCATACCAAATGTAGAAGCAATCAGCTCGATCAGAGAAGAAGATCTCTGAGGTGAAGCTCGTTTTCACTTTTTTTTTCATCATCACAGAAGGTAGCTACTGGAGCTACGTTGAGAAAGGAGCAAATATGGAACAGAAGGAGCTGTTAAGGATCAAGAGTTCATCAACGGTCAGAATTCTTTCTTGGGGACAAAGTCAAGATGGAAGGCTCAGATGGATGAAGCTTGATGAGAAGGGATGAGAGAGAGGTACATGCATGTTGGTTTTGCTTTCGGTTTCCCTCTCTCTTCTCTCTGTCCAAACCGGCCTTGTGTTGGAGAAGAGGATTGGTGGCTTGGTTGAACAGGTTTCAACCTTGGAAGCTTCCCCTTCTATAATAAGGGTGAACGGCCAAGGGTTGAAGCAAGGAGAGTAAGCACAGAGTTCTCATAGCTACCTAAGCTAACCGAAGTTCTTCTCCTTCAATGTGTTACATTTTGTTTTCTTTTCTTTAGTTTTGTCTGTCTGAGTCTCATGGTGAAAAAGGCAAGTAGAGTAAGGTTTGTAAGAAAAAGCTAGCGAGAGAAAAAAGGCAGAGAGAGCAAAATTAAAGAAAAAGCCATAGATGTCTAAGAGTTCCTTTGTTCATCTGTGTTGTGTTTTATGATCTTGTGGAGATTCCCTTGCAAGTTGGGTTAGCACTTTGTGGTTGAAAGCTTAGTAGGTGTCCAAGTCAAGTTCAGTTTTGGGGATAGATTCTGAACCTATTCCGGATAGGAATGGATAGTTCCTAGGAAAGAATTGGTGTATGTAATCAGTTGATTATAGTGAAATTCCGTCACTGTTGTGATGGAGACTGGATGTAGGCTGCATTGCACTTAGCAGTTGAACCAGGATACTTCTGGGTGTGATTCTCTCTTTCTCTTCTACTCCATTTCTGATTCTGTTGCGTAGGAGACAAAATTGAAAAATATCTCCTAACCGGTTACAAGACAAAAATAAAATGTCTCTTGACTAGTTACGAGACAAAAACAGAAATATCTCTTGAAACTAATCTAAAAAGGCAGAAAGTGATACTCAGCAAAAAGGGGCTAAGATTCAACCCCCCTTCTCTTAGCCACTGATTACCATCAAATCTTCCAAAACAAATGGACATAAGTAGGCTCATTTTTTTAATATTGGAGTGCCTTTACTGTTATTTCCCATTATGATGTGAATTCGTGTTTTACTTGAATATTGGTTAGAGGCAGAAATCGCTGCCAGCGATTTGTGGAGGAACGAAAAACAACAAAGAAAAGCTAGAAAATGAAAGGGGCGATTACTGCACAGGTGTAGGGAGTTTTTTTTAATAGAACAAAATGGAGGGGGCGAATTGAAAGATGGTGGGGGCGACTTGACGTATAAAGAGGGCGATTTGTCCAGAAAAAAAATGAATTGTAGCGGCTACAAATAAGGTCTCAGCCAGGCTTCACATTCATCTTCCTCATCTTGTTGTTCTTCATTCCTACTCTATGTTTCTGTTTTTTTTTATTCTAGTAATTTGTTGCTGTTGTATCTATTTTTTAAAAAAAATATTGGAAAAAATGGGTGATAGAGTTCGTTTGAGAGTGTATTATAATGGCCAAATTTTATTTCAGACATCTGAAGGTGTAAAATTTATGTGTGAAAATCCATGTGATATTGTTATCCCTTTCACCATATTATTTGAAGAACTAAAATGTATAATTTGTGAAAGGATAGATCCTCAGATATTGAAAAGAGTGACTAGTATTGTGTACAAATATCTTGTAATAGTATTTAGAGAATTCATACAATTCGAGATGAAGTATGTCATTGATGAAGCAACGATGCAAGAAATGTTTTCAATATATCACGAAAGTCGACCACATGACTTTGTCATCGAGCTATACGTTGAGTTCGAACACTTGACTTATGGTGTTGAAGAAGCTGATGGAGACATGGATTGGGAAGGCTACAATAGTAAAAGCGAAGACGAATTTGAAGGCAACTATGAAATAGATGATCTAAACGTAGATGGAGACGATGTTGATTGCATTAATGAGCCAGATGTAAAAGAAGTGGTAAATGTCCTAGCAAGCCATCCATTTGGGGAGCTGTCTTTTATACGTGCTTTGGACCTTGCGGCGTTGAGTACACCAGAGTTTCCTGAGTATGTGACTGCTGGTATGTGAATATGATATTAAGAGAGTAGATATATTTTCTGTGCTATGAGATGATGATTCTACCGTGGTTGGTAAATCATATTGTATAATGGAAAAGTCTAGGGGCCAGCAGTTTTATTGAAATCTGGCCAGCACTTAACCAGCAAAAGCAAAGCGAGTAATCTCATACCCTTGAATGAAATCTCACACCATTAAAATCACCAATGATGGCTAATTAATGGCTAAAAATCACAAAACTTGCTGGTCCTCTAGCACTCCTCTTGTATAATTGCTTTTGTGGTTGCAGCCATCAAAGACTATACAATTTGTAGAGGAGTTGACTATCGGGTTTACGAGTCTGAACCAACGACATTTTATGCCAAATGTGTACAATATGGCAACAATTGTGATTGGCTTATCAGGGTAAGTTTGATCCGAAAGAAATATTGTTGGAAAATAAGACGTTACAATAGTAGCCACACTTGCACCAGATCTACCATTTCTCAAGATCACTGCAAGCTAAACTCAAACACAATTGCAGAAGCGATAAAGCCATTAGTTGAAGTTAACCCATCTCTGGCAATCTGTGATTGCAGATGTGCAAGCAAAGTTCAATTACATCGTGAGCTATCGGAAAGCATGGTTGGCAAAACAAAAAGCAGTGGAGAAGATTTTTGGTGGTTGGGAGGCCTCATATGAGGCTCTGCCAACATGGTTTGAAGCTATGTGTAACAAAGAACCATTAGCAGCTGTGTAGTTTGAAACATTGCCTGATTATCGAGGAGATGAGTTGGCTCGGGATACCCGAGTATTACAGCATGTGTTCTGGAGTTTTTATCCTTGTATTAGAGCATTCAGACATTGCAAACAAGTTGTGCAGGTAGATGGCACACACTTATATGGAAAATACAAGGGAGTTCTGATGGTTGCAGTATCACAGGATGGCAACGAAAATATTGTGACTATTGCCTTTGCCATTGTCGAAGGGGAGACTGCTGATGTATTGTACTTTTTCCTTTCTAATTTGAGAAGACATGTCGTGACTCAGGATGGTGTGGGTCTTATTTCTGATTGTCATGAGTCCATTACTTCAGCCATAGCCCATAGTAATGGAGCATGGGATCCTCCGAGAGCTATCCACATGCATTGTATTAGGCACATAGCAGCGAACTTTTTGAGAAAGTTCAAGGCACTGTACTTGCAAAAGCTTATTGTCAACATAGGTAAATAAAATTTAACATTATAAAATTTCGAATCTTTTTCATTGTGTGTAAATGCCTAACGGTCGTTTTTTGAAACAGGTTATTCCAAGACAGTGCATGAATTTAATACGCGATACCAATGACTACGTGACTGCGGCAAGGTATATACTCGGTGGTTAGATAGGACCCCTCGACATCAGTATGCTTTGGCATTTGATAGTGGATATAGATGGGGACACATGACCACGAATCTAGTTGAGTGTATCAATGGCGTCTTGAAAGGGACACACAACTTTCAAGTGACAGCACTTGTTAGAGCCACTTTTTACAGACTCAATGAGTTGTTCACCAGAAAGAGGGCCGAGGTCGAGGTTAGTATGTTTGACAGGCGGAATGAGGTGTTTGAGGTTTGTGAGATGCCATCTGGTATGGAGTACGCAGTTGATCTACGCCACCAACAATGTGATTGTGGTGATTTTCAGGTAGATCGAATTCCATGTCGCCATGTGTTTGCATGTTGTGCGAACCAACATCTTGACCGGCAAGTTTATGTGAATGAGGTTTATCGGATGGATGAGGTCAGAAAGGTCTATGAGCAGGGTTAGGCCACTGGAAAATCCAACTACATGGCCAGTGGTTGAAGGACCAAGGATGATACCAAATCCTAACCTCAGGAGAGTATGTAAGGGCCGTCTAAAAATCACTTGGTTCTTGAATGAAATGGACATGCGCGAGATGCGTGCTCCAAGGCGGTGCATGCTATGTGGTACGGAAGGTCACAGCCTTAGTAGATGTTCTCATAGGGGTGGATCAAGTGCAAGGGGTAATGTTTCTACTCGGGATGGTTGAGTTGATAACGTTTGTAGTGAACTATTGTTCTAATTTTTTGTATAGTTTAAATTCTCCAATTGTTTTTTATTGTCCACTATTGTTCTAATTTTTTGTATAGTTTAAATCCTCGCATGAAGTGTCAATTAAAGACAAATTAGGCAAAATAATCCATGAAAAAACCGAAAACAATACAGTCCAACAACAGCCTAAAGCACAAGAAGAACAAAGTCCAACATAGTCCATGTCTTCACACAATAAAATAACAACAAAGCCCAAAAGGATTCAAACCACAATAAGAACAAAGTCCAACATAGTCCATATCTTCAAACACAATAAAAAAAAATAACAAAGTCCTAAATGAGTCAAACTATGATAACAACAAAGTCCAACAAAGTTCACATGAGGAGAGACTACTTGGTAAACTTGTTCTTTACTACCTTTGCCATACTCTTCATTTCTTTCCCATCATTCTTCTTGATTTTTGACAGGGTAAATCGGTTACGGCTTCTTTGCAGAGAATTAGTCTGTAAGTCGTAACCCTTATCGCGAACACATCCAGCACCTATACAATGATACACAACAACTTATGACATCCATATAGACTTCCCTAAATGTTAATTAAAGATAAATCCAATCCACAACACAACCATGCATTACTAAGAACAATTTAGTTATATAAAGTTAAAGTCAACACAATTTATGATACTATGGCAGGTGTACATGCATCCTCAATTGTCCCATCATCGTCATCATCATCATTACCATCAGTGTTGTCATCTTGCATTCACGAGGGTGCGTATAAAGGCATTTGATGATGGCTCTTCGTCCTTCGCCTCAACCTCCTCCTGAATTGTTGCTGCAACCGTGTTAAGATCGAAATGAGGAATGCTCCCACTAGGACATGCGGAATCAACAAATCAACGCCTCGACCGAGCTCACTCCTTCCTGCGTCAAAGGAGAAACGACCCCCAGATGGATCCCCAGAATGCCCGGATATCGACGGCATGTGAAGTCTAGAATCTAAAGACATACGTCTAGGCACCATTTCAAATGGCCTATTGTCTTGAGGTTGGAAGATTTGACTTTCTTCTGGATAATTGCCTCACTGTGATTAATCTGTGTCATCAAGAAACCTCCAAATTTGGTTCATGACAGCTTGATCCTCTTCAGAGATAAACAACTGTTGTTGGTCCACTTGGTTAAAGACGACATCTCAAGACCCTGACAAACTTCTTGTTGTGGATGTTTTTGTGACTGTGGATGTGGTGGTACTGATTGTTCACCAGGAGTATTGACTGCGGCCAACAACAAGTGATTTGAAAATTGACATCTGTACCAACTTATATAAAACTCATTCGCATCATAAGTAATGATTGGATTAAGATTAGTAAGTCGGTGATCAAATCGGTCCTGCCATATTGATATCCACTTATTGTGCGCTACAATCCAATTCAAATTTTTCGGTCCAGTCAACACATTGTTATGCGCACCGCCAAGATCCCTTGCAGCGACTCCCAGAATGCCTTGTTGCATACCGAACTGTCTCGTCACCCTATCCATTGGATGCCACTCCATGCACTCAAATGAGATCAAAGGGACCGTTGCATTCCAACATAATCCATCATGACAGATATCTGCCGGCACCAGGTGGGGAGGAAGCCTGTTTTGATTGTATAAATCCCATACAAATTGCATCAACATGGAAAAAAATCACATCTTATCGAAAACAGATGCTAAGCATTATAAATGAACATTAAATGACAACTAAGTTAAGATATGAATCTATAACCTAACAGCATCATCCACCGTGTCCAATAACTCCCTAAATCGTCGTGTTGTCCAATTTTTATAATCATTCGACGGAGATGTCCAATCAACCCACCTGTCGAAACACTGTTAAGTCAAAGGAAAAGCATGAATTTAGAAACTATGCACATTATACAAAGTAACACGTACCGGCAAGCTAGTGGAAACCATGGAGTTCGAGGAATCGGAGCTAGTAAAGGCATCCGCTCCCAAGCCCATAACTGGAGGAGAAGCACCGGCCCATTTATATCCTTACAATCAAAACGTGATGCTCGACACAGTGATCGATACATATGGGTAAGACATGCCGAACCCCAACTAAATTCTCTTATCCGGTAAAATTCACGGAGCAACAGTAGAAATTTTCAATGGACTCCGGTACCAGAGTTATCACAAAACATGGTCGTACCAAATAACATCATAATGTGAGCTTTTACATACCTTTGTATAGTAACAATATCAGTCAAGTCTACATTATTTTTGTACCGCCTAAGCCAGGTCAACTTAATGAAACTTCCCCGACAATCCTTCCCTATGGGTGCACTTCCAAACTGATCCATGCACTCATCCGCTAGGAGGCTGTGACTATTTATCGTTAACCCTAAAACTGGCATGCCATTGCTTCCAAGGCCGAGAATTATTGTTACATCCTCCAAAATTATCGTGTATTCACCAGTCAGAAGGTGAAAAATGTGTGTATCTGAATGCCATCTTTCAACCAATGTTGTCAATATTGCTGAATACTCTTGTACTCTTCCAATACAAGATATGTGTCTAAATTCAGTCTCATTTAAAAGTTTAGTAGCAATTGAATCACATGATTCTGGTACGTTTAGATGTCTAAATTTCAATAATCTTAAACCCTGATCAACAAATAAAAAAATATGATAAAAATTAAATTTAAAGTATATATCTTTAATTTTTTTTATAATTGGAATAGAAATATAACTTAAAACAAACGAATTATAACTCTCACCTTTGAACTTTGAATGATTTGTGTTTATTAATATTTGAATACAGTAGCTACATATGTGAAAAATACTATTCCTATATAAATTTAATTATTCATGTAATTAAACTTATTAAAAAACTAATCCTATAAAAAAATTTCTATTGTAATTATCGTTTTTTTAGGCTAAATAACAGTTTGTTTCCTTTTTAAAAAGGCAGTGTTCCCACACAAATATATTAATGTAATAAAATACATTAAAATATTAAGATAATAAAAAACATTCATGCTTGTTATTAAAATTTAACAAGGCAACATAACAATAAAAATCATACTATCTATCTTCTAGTATTATTATTATTATTATTATTTGTAATAGAATTATAACTTTTACACTAACACTAATTAAAATTAATATTAAATAAATTAAATTATATATATAGGATGATCTAAAAATTGAATAATGTGTTTTTCAGGTTTAGTAAGATCACGAAGCACCATTTTTGCTTCGCTCTTCTAATATTAAAATTTTACTCTACTCCAGAGAAACTTTTCTTAGAACCATCTATAGAACTCTTCCTCCCTCCCTATAAAATTTTTTCAGTAACTAAAGAAATGAAAGTGACTTTACTACTTGCCATCCAATTTTCAATTACTTTGTTGAGTGAACCCATGAAGAAAGAGACAAAGCAATCTGCCCAATCAGCCATGCGTCTCCCCCCTTCATGGCCAGTTGCATTGTGGACATTTGTCCTCTCCCCATCAATTCGCCCCCGGGGCTACTCAGTTTTCATGGCTTGGGAGTTGTACAAATTTTCTGGTTTCTTTTTTTTTTGTCATTGGATTGGACAACCCCCAATGCTAGGTACACAATACACCCACACACTCGTTCACATATTTTATCACATTTTTTCCTCAATTACAATTTCTAGGGTTTGAACCCTAGACCTTTAAGGTGGGGAGGGGGAGATATGCCATGTGAGCTAAGGCTCATTGGCCCCATTTTCTATTCAAGTTCTGAAACTGTCCCTGAATTTGGGTCTCTATCTCCGATCCAACGCTGTACTTGAATTTTTTGGGAACAGCCATCAATTCGCCCCTTTCATTTGGGCTTGATGACTGGACCCAGCGATTTTGGCCCTTCCATTTTTGTTTCTCATAAAACCGGATTACACATTAAACGGGCCATTTCCAGTAAATACACAAAAATTGGCCCAATATTAAAAAAATTGACATAAGTATTACAAGCAGATTTTTGCATTAAAAAATATTGAAGAAAAAGAAAAGGGACGGTTCGTGAACTCTATAGCCAAAATTTCTACTTGAGCCAAAATGTTCTCCAATGAGAAGTATTTGCCTTAAAAATCTGTAGATTTTGTGCGAGCCAGATCTCTATAGTGTGAAGAGAAACCGGGTTAATAGTCTCTTGTTGTGCAGTCTCAATTTGATGAAGTTAAAGCTTGAGTTGAGCCATTTCATAGTGGTTGGTCTTGTGGATTCGTCGGAATAAGTAGTTGTTCGAACTTAGACTAGATTGCAAATAATGATGGGCAGGTGAAAAAGTAGTGGAACAAATTTATAGGTGCTGGTGGCATCACTGACAGAGTGCTGAGACATGGGTCAATCTGGTGTGGAACATCTTTATGGTATGTAAGTCACTGTGACTTAAATTTTATAAAAATACTCTAGCTAATTTTTTTGTGTGCATTTGAGTTTCTAAATTGTGTTAGATTATTTTTTCTCTCTGAATTTGAAATCTAGTTGTTGTTTATGAACATGGTAGAAGTAGAATGCAATATCATAGCATGTAGACATTGAATACAATTTATTTTTCTCCTTGTTCCAGCTTAGTTTATTCTCCTCCTATGTCATATATAGGTGCCTGGCAAATTGTTCTCACCACATCAAAAAAAATTATGAATTAGGTTCTAAGTAAGGAGAGAAAAACAAAGTGTTGACGAGGATTCAAGGAGTTAATAGGTAGAGGTAAGAAGAAGGATAACAAATCATCAGAGTCCAGTCCCACATGATAGATCACATAAACACCAAGGAGTAATCAAAAGTAACAAAGACAACACAAAGGTGTCTGAGAGCTTTATGAAACTAGAAGAAAGACCATTTACGATGTTCGTAGACAACTTACATGAAGACACGTCAATCCAATAGTTATTGGAGATATTCAGCCAACAAGGACAGGTAGTTGATGTCTATCTCTCAAGAAAACAGAGGCAAAAAACAAGACTCAAATTTGCTTTTGTAAGGTTTGCGTACAAGAACCATGCGGTGAGAGCGGCTAGAGAACTCAATGGTTGGAGAGTGATAGGAGCATCCCTACTAGTAGCGGAGGCAAGATATAAAAGAGGATTAGATGGAGACAAACAATTGGGGCAAGATAAAACAACTATAGTCTCAAAGAAAAGTTCAGAAGGTGAGATGGATGAAGAAAGAAACAAAATGAAGCAGAACATCGATGAAAGATCTTTCAAGGAAATCCTGATGAACCAACCGATCAAGGAAGGAATAATGAATGATAGAGAGGAAAATAAAAATGCCTCAGTTATGCTTGAAGAGATAAGAGGAAGGTCAGATAGCAACATGGTGAATATGTTAGAAAAAAAAGTATTATTGAGAAATCAGTTATTCCCTTGGAAGCAAAAGATTTAACCACAATTTTGTTCAAGGACTGGCATACGTTGAAGGAAGTGAAGCCTTTAGGATCCTTCAAGATGTTGTTGGTTTTCGATTCTGAGAAAAATTATGTTAAAAGCTCTTAACTCGCCTTTTTTGTTGAATTATTTCGGAGAAATTAGACGATGGACAGTGGGTGAAATGAATAGATCTCGCAAAGTTTGGATTGAGATGTTTGGGATTCCTTTTCATGCGTGGTGTGAGGAGAACGCTCACAAAATTGCTGCCGTTTGGGGTACAGTGTTAAAAGTAGAGGAAAGCTCGATGGAACGACACAACCTTGACTCAATCAAAGCTTTGGTGGACACGTCCTGGGGTCTACCGATTAATGACCGAGTAATGTTAGTGGTGGATGGTGATAAATTTAAAATTTTTATAAAAGAAACATGGGGGGTGGAAAAGATAACAATTTGGGAAACAGAGAACAGATTGGATGCGGAGATGGAAAAGCAAAATAATGAAGAACTTTATGGATCAAAAATGGAGGAGAAGATAGAAAGTCAAGTAATAGGAGTTGAGGAAGAAGATGATGACATGGCAAAAGATGGGGAGAAAATCAAGAATATTTATGTGAAGGGCAGCGAATTAAATGATGACCAAATTCTATTACATAAAGATATGGAAGCACATGAAGATAGGGGTGTTTGTTTAGACTTGCAACAATTAGAAGTTTTAATGCCGCTTAAAAATTCTAGATCCATAAGATATATCTTTGATGATAGGATCTCTCTTGAAGTTATCCAAGAAACTCAATGGGGTCTAAAAGGAGGCCCAAGTCATGATGAGCAAACAAAGGAGTACGGGCTAAAGGGGGAGGAGTCTTTTTCTGGCCCAACTCTACCGCCAAGCTTTGAGGAGTCCATTAAAAAGAGAGAATTGAATATGGGAGCCCCTGAAGAAGAAACAAGATGTGAATTGGCCCAAGCTAAAGAAAGTAATCACAAGGGAAAAAAAAGAAAGCCACGTGAAGCAACGTTAGAAAAAAAAGGAAGAAGAAAGAAAGCTCCAAATGTAACGATGGGAAAGGGGGTTTCATTAGTGATTGCAAAAAATAGATAAAAAAATAGATCCACAAAAGAGAAGGGAGGTAGAACAAAGGTCAAGAAAAGACGAAGTGAGGGAAGAAAATTTTGCAAAAAAGAAGAAACGGTTAAATGTAACGTTGATGAAGGAGATGAGGAAGACGACATTGAAAGGGATGCAATCAAATCATGGAGAATGGGTTTAGAACTTATGATCGAATGCGATAACGAGGATGAACTAGTGAAGTTCCTGATGAAAGTAAGAAAAAACTCAAGAAAGATTCCTGAAGATATCAACGTTAAAACAATGGTCAGAGGAAAAAAGAAACCCTCTCTAAATCAGGTTGGTGACTTAATCTTGACTCAATAGTTGTGTTCTAGAACTGTAGAGGCCTAAGGAGTAAAGAAAAGTTAGATTGTATGAAAGAGATGGTGAAAAAGTATAATCCATGGGTTTTGGATTTAGTTGATACAAAGATAGCTTCACGGATCTAGAAAGGAAAGTTGGCAGTAGATAGATCTATATTAGGGGAACATTAAAGCAGAAAAATTTTGAGATAGCAATTTTGGTTGTTTATGGCGATCATTCTGTTAGGAAAAGAAGAACTCTATGGGAGGAGATCATTAGAGTAAAAAGAAGTATGAATGTCCCCTTCATTGCTATTGGAGACTATAATGAAGTGTTAACTTCTAATGAAAGATGCAGTGAGATAGGTATGATAGATTTCAAAATATGGATGGAAGAGATGAATTTAGTGGACTTGCCTTTACAAGGTAAGATGTTCACGTGGAGAAGGGGAAGTCAAGCGAGTATATTGGATAAGATTTGTGTCGACCCAGTGTGGATTCAAAAGTTCCCACATTCCAAATTGGAGGTGGTGCAGTGCTCAAAATCTGACCATGTTTTGTTATGGCTAAAACCAGATTCTATCGATTGGAACCCATGCTTTTTTGGTCTCTAGATGTTTGGTTCTCAAATCCAAAATTTATTTCAATGATAAAAGAAGAATGACTCAAGTTGGGTAACATTCCAACTCAAGACAAGATGAAATTATTGAAGAAGCACATCTGAAGATGGAATAGAGAAGTTTTTGGGAACATCAATGCAAGGATAAACAAATTTGAAAAAGAAATAGCCAAAGTGGAGATCAAGTTAGAGAGAGGGGAGGAGGAACAGATCAATCTGAGTAGAAGGAGGGCATTGACGGGTCAACTAGAGTTATGGTATAAGAGAAAAAGGAAATATTGGAAGCAAATGTTGAGGGAGAAATATATTAAATAGGTGAATAAAAATTCAAGATATTTCCATACTATGGCAACAATTAGAAATCGAAGAAAACAAGTGGTGGAGCTAAGATACCGTGGTCAAAGGGTAAGGGATCCTAGAAGAATCAAACAACAAGCTCAAAGGTTCTTCATGAACTTATACCACTAAGAGGTTATGCCAGAGATAAAGATCAAGGAAGGAATGCTGAGTAGAATATCTAGTGAGCAGGCAGATGAGATTGAAAAATAGCCCACAATGAAAGAAATCAAAGAAGAGGTCTGGAGTTGTGGCTCTACAAAGGAACCTGGTCCTAATGGCTTTAATATGTACTTTGTTAAGAAAACTTGAGAAATTATTGGAGGAGAGTTTAGTGAATCAGTGACGAGTTTCTTCAGATTTGGTTTCTTACCGAGATCGTTGAACGTGACTTGGGTCACTTTAGCTGCAAAAATGGACACCACGAGCGAGATGAAGGAGTTTCAACCTATTAGTATGATTGGAAGCATATATAAAACCATTTAAAAATTCTGGTAAAAAGGTTGAAGGCGGTATTAGGAAGTTTGGTGGGTGAAGTTCAAACAGCTTTTATACAATATAGACAAATCCTAGATGGAGCCTTTATTGCGTGAGAAAGAGTTGCATGGATAGAAAAGAAGAAAATAAAGGGATCATTGTGAAATTAGATTTTAGAAAAGCGTACGACATTGTTAGATGGAACTTTTTTGATCTTGTTCTTGAACGCATGGGTTTTGGTGCCATTTGGAGGGGATGGATACAAGGACTATTCAAAACAGCAGCAATGTAAATTCTTGTCAATAGAATCCCAACTGAGCCATTCCAAATGAGGAGAGGACTACCTCAAGGTGACCCTATCTCACCCTTCCTTTTTGTTTTAGTAGCTGAAACGTTGAATAAAATGTTGCACTTGGCAAGAGAAAAAGAGTTCATTAACGGTTTGGAGATTGGGAAAGAAAAAATTATCTTGTTCCATCTTCAATTCGGTGATGATACAGTACTCTTTTGTCCCCCTAATCGTGTTACTTTAGAGAACTATAGGAGAATTCTTGATTGCTTTGGTATGATGTCGGGTTTGCAAATCAACTATCATAAATCTACTTTAATTCCGGTAAATGTGGCAGTATCGGAAGTGAAACTGTTGGCAGATAAAATGAGGTGTTCTATGGGCATATTACCTGTAATTTACTTGCGCATCCCGCTGGCTGCTAATTCAAAGAAGTTAGCAACTTGGAAACCGGTGCTAAAAAATATAGAGAAGAAATTATCCAAATGGAAGGCGGGACTTCTATCTAGAGCTAGAAAGCTAACAATGATTAAGGCGGTCTTAAATAATCTCTCAATATACTATTTGAGCCTCTTCAAGATGTCTAAAGCAGTGACGAAGAAAATAATTGCACTCCAATCGGCATTCTTTTAGGGTGAGAAGGATGGTAAAAAGAATATGTCAATGATTAGTTGGATTTAGATTCAAAAACCAAAAGAACATGTAGATTTAGGAGGGGGACATTACTATAAAAAATGCAGCGTTAATTTTCAAATGGTGGTAGAGATATGCAGAGGAAGATAAATCCCAAGCGAATCGTGGCTTCTTGCAATGATATGGAGCTAAAGGAATCTCTTCACGACTTTAAGGTCCCTAACTCTGCTGGACCATGAAAAAATATAATTATTGTGGGTAAAGCAAAATGTCCCTATGAAGACTATTGCGGGTCATAGATTAAGGATGTGTGTAGGAAATGGGAATAAAACAAAATTCTAGGAGGACAGGTGGCTAGGAGACTTTAGTCTCAAAGATAAATTTTTGAGACTCTTTGTCATATCGAGTCACAAGAATGATGTGATTGCAATTGTGGTTTTTGGGATGGTCTCTTATGGAACTGGAACCTTCGATGGAGGAGGAGCGTTTTTGAGTGGGAGCGTAAACATTGTAAGGAATTACATTCTTGTTTGCAAAATATTTTCTTAAATGCAGGTACAGAGGATAAAGTTGTGTGGACGTCCAGGACAGATGGAAGCTTCACTATCAAATCAATGATAAATGTTGTAGAGGAAAAAATCCTTGGTTTTGCCGAATCTAAACACTTCTTTGATAATATATGGAGAGGAGCTATTCCCCAAAGGTGAAAATGATGTATTGGTTTGCGATTTTGGGAAGACTGAACATAAGAAAAAGGATAGCAAGGTTGAATATTATAGGAGAGAGTGAGACTACTTATGGACTGTGTGAACGACATGAAGAAGATGAAAATCATCTCTTTATTCATTGCAAGTTGGTGGAATTTTTGTGGGCAAAAGCATTCCAAGAGGGCGGGATATAGTGGGTTAAACTGGCGGAGTTAAAACAATTTTTGGAGGCTTGGTGCGATTAAGAAGCGACTAAGTGTGGAAGGAGGAGATGGATCAATCTCTGGTTTGCGGTTATTTGGGTGGTTTAGAGAATAAGAAATCAAAAGATATTCCATAATAAAGTAGATCAAGTAGAGGACATTTGGAAGAAAATAAAATATCATTGGAAGAAGTAGGATGGCTACATCAAAGGGAAGAAGCAAGAGAGGAGGCAGGTGAAGAAAAATAAGTATGAAGAGAAATATCACTCAAAGGAGTAACCAAAATAGTTTGCATTGGTGGCTTTGTGTTGATTTTATCTATGAAAAACAAATGGTAGCAACGGGAGGATATCTTATAAATGCAAATAATTTTTTTGGTGGCTTTTTCTGTGAGTTTTGTGATGTAAGTAAATTAGTGGTAGCTAAAATTCAGGGAGTGAAAAATGTGATACAATTTATTTTGGAAGAGTCAATTAGTAAAATTAAAGACTTGCAGGTGATGTCAAATAATCAAAGTTTAGTGGATTGGGCATTAAGAAAAGACTACAAAGAATGAAACTTTAATTTTGAAAAAAATAAATTCTTGAATCTGCTACATAATTTAGAAAATTTACAAGTTTATTTTACAAATTTGAATGATTTCAAGCATTTCAGCACTTGGAAAAACTTTGCAAAATTCGAAGATTGTCAAAAAATTTATAGGTGTGACCGTTTCTGGTAAAGTAGTTGCTGCTAGCAATACAGATTTTTCTGGATTGTGTTTGGTTCTATTCTCTTTTTGTCTTGATAGTCATGCCGAAGAGACTTTAGAGTATAGAATAAGACATCTCTTCTATAGTAGAGTGGTTTGTATTTTGTTTGAGATTGTGGTGGTTTGAGTTTGATAGATGGTATTTTGTTTTAAGTGTTGTATTGTGCTTGATCCTTCATATACTTTGGTTAAGGATGTGTTGTGTTGTTTGGCATATATAATGATGTCACCTCTCTCTTTGTGGTCGAAAACCTTGCAAAATTGATTAAAAAAAATAATAATAAATAAAGTATGATCTGTGTTGCTGTCGGGGATATTTTAAAAAGAGGCTATCACCAAACTAAGGATCATCCTTGATTCTAACAATTTTACTTCTTTCTATTGGCCACTTAATACCCTTCTCTAATGCCTTATGACCTTTTAGAAGATTTCTCCATGCTCATGCTAGGTTGGTGCCAATCTCAGCCTAAAATTGAGTACTTGAATTATCTACTTCTATAAACTTTGAAAGGCAGAGTGTTCTTTTGTGATTAAGCGCCATTCTTGTTTTGCAAACATTGTCTGGTTAAACGTCTTTAGGTTTTTGAAGCCAGTATCTCTATGTGCCTTAGGTATACTCATATTATCCCAACTAATTAACTGCATTCTTTTTTATTGTAATGTTGTCCCATTAAAATTACATCATTATTTTGTATAGCTCATCAATTAAAGAATCTGGTAATTTAAAATAACTCTGCATATACATAGATATGATTGAAATAACAATATTAAATAGAATTTTTCATCTACTAACAGATAGTAAAGAACGTTTTTAAAACTATAATTTTATCATTATTTTTTTTTAATGTAGTTAAAAATTTATATCTTTGATCTATTAACTATCACTAATATTCCAATTATTTATCTTGAAGTCTAACATATTTGATGCCGAGAATCTCTGCTAATTTTTTGTTTATTTTTTTTGGTGACTTTTTGGTGACTATTTATTTGTATGTATATATATTCACATTTTACATTCATTTACTTGTTTTTCCTATTCTTTTTTTTTTAATTTATTTTCCTTTTTAGAATATATTTTTTTATAATTATTTTGTAATTATTATTGTAATTATTTGTCCTTTTCTGGGTTTACTTGTTAATTTTTAATTTTTTATTATTCATTATAACATTTTGCAAAAATTAGTCAAATTAATTTTTTTTCTTTGTAATTATTGCATTTTTGAGGAGACATAAGCAAAAGATATAATGCATAAATATACAAATAGCAAGGTGTTTAATCTTTAGATAAGATAAGATATTATTTTAACTTATTATGATAAGTTATTTTATAAAATCTGAACTTAATTATAAAAGTTAATTTA
>NC_029791.2:121310952-121311843 GCF_000816755.2 Arachis ipaensis | reverse complement strand
ATTAAATTTTTATAATTTATTATCAAATAAAATATAAAAATATTAATTTTTATATTTTTATTTTTAATATTTTATTTTTAATATTTTATTTTATTTTATTCTAAAAAAACAAACGCATCGCATATTGTAGATGGATGGAAGTTGGGAACCGCCAATTATTGTGTGCGGTACGTAGTACGTACAAATGGTACAAGATGGCAGCCAGCCTCACGAATCATGATCAAGTAGTTGCCCTTCCTTCACAAACCTTAACCAACGTCTTTGTCTTATGCTATCTTCTGTGGAAATTGGAATACCTTCAATATTTTTTATTCTCTGTCCACTGCCACTTGTTTTCTTCGGCTTTTTGAGATTTCAAGAGCCACTCAATTTTCTTCTGTCCAATACTCTAATTCCCTTCCCCCATATCTTCTTCAACGAATTTTTTATTTTTAATATTGGAGTGGTAGTGGTGTTTTTTAAAAATGTGGATTGTTGAGGTGTTATATTCAAATGGAGACTAGAAAAGCAGAAATCGGACGATTCGATTTATTAGAAGTACAGAAATCGGACCGTTCGATTTCTAGATGTACACAAATCGGACCGTCCGATTTGTGAGAGACACACAAATCGGACCGTTCGATTTGTATTTAAAAAAAATTAAAATATTTTAGATACAGAAATCAGATTTCCGATTTGTATACTTTCACAATTTTGGAAAACACAAAAAATTACAATGTTATGGTATATCATATCACCACTTCTACTTCCATAATAAAAAAAATTAGTGCTTCTTCAACAGCAAGATCTTTCTTTCACTCATCCAATAGCTTTAGCTTCTTAGCTTATATATTCTCTATTTTTTTTTACAAAAATATTTTAAAATATTTTAAAAAATTTAACATTTAATTT
>NC_029791.2:121300673-121310291 GCF_000816755.2 Arachis ipaensis | reverse complement strand
AGTTATATTAGTTTTTCTATTATTTTTATTATTAATAGCGTCAAAATTTATTAACGTTACAGGTTAGTGACATTATATTAATCACAACACACAATTGATCATCTTAATTAGCTATTAATACGATATATCAAACCAGTTTCGAATTGAGGAGACCTTAAGATATTTAAATTCTTTAATTTGGGATTGATTTGATTTGATTTCATAAACTTGTCATATTAACTATTAATTAAAACTACTAAATATATGTTGTAGTATCATTTAATGTGTCATATTAACAAATTCTAATGCCATCAAAAACAGAAGTGGTGAAAAGATTAATATGATCAAGTTAAAATCTTTGAAAAAAAAAATTTGATTTAAGAAATTTTTCGAGAATCAATTTAAAAAATAATTAATCTTTTAAGAATGAATTTGACCATTTATTCATATTTTAAATGTAACAAAAAAATATATATTAAGCTATGATAAACAAATTTAATTTTAATATAATTTTAGTATGAAAAATAATTTACCAATTTTTTTTGAAAAAATACTAGAGAATTATTAAAATTTATTATTTTTGGCCATCATTTAACCATTAATGTTTAAAAGTATGAGATAAAATATATTGTTAAATTACCAGACTAAAGAAATTAAATTAAAGGAATTAAATTGATGATTAATTGATGACAAAAAATAATAAATTTTAATAATCAAAATTAGATTAAAAAAATTTTGATGGCCAAGGATTAATTCGTCGCGTTTAATTATCAATTTTACTATATCTATAGGAAAAGTAGGATGTCCAAAATCTAATTCCGCCCGAAACCGATCCGAATTCGTTGTATATTTTGTCGGGTTTAGGTTTATCATTTCTACTTGATGTTATTTTTGTGTCAGGTTCGGGTCATCCAATTTGGTCCAAAGTTATTTGTTACGATAAAAATATATATTTTAGAGTGAAATTAGTAAGGTTATATTATATTTTTATATTTTAATTAATATTTTTTATGTTATACGGTATTATTTTTGTTTTAAAATAATGCCCATGATCACCCTCGGGAAAAAGTAAAAAATTATTTTTTCTATGTTGTCCGCTTCAGTTCACCCAGCCATTTTAAACCGTCCTTGAATGGCTTAATCCCTACAGACATACAGTTACCCTTACCCATGAATTCCGTTTAACTTTGGTGCATGCACTGACCACTCACGTGATAGGAAAATAAATTAACCAATAAAAAAAAAGTAAATTAAGAAAATGTATTTGGAGAGTTGAAACAAAAATATTGAGAGTGAGGAGAGGGTAGCAATTTTTAATATTTTTATATATGGAAAATTTTCAATTATTCAATCTTTCGCCCCCAATTCGATTTCAGATTCAGTTCCTAATCTCTCTTTCCGCTTCTCTCTCTCACACGTAACGAGGCACACACCAAAGTAACGGTGGCGAACCCAAATGCAATGGCGACGGCGTCAGAGCCCTCCGCCTCCGCCGCAGACGACGAGGAACGCCGCCGCTCCCTTCAAATCGAGTCTCTCCATCTCGTGGACTTCCGCCAACTCTCCCAATCGGAGCTTTACTCGCTCTCCCTAACCTCCTCACCCGCCCNCATTCCCCTTGACGAAGAAAACTCCAAAATCATAGAAATGCTTCAGAAGCTCTTCGGCGTGGAGTCTCTCCGCACCGCCGCGCGAGACGGCGGGGGAGGAGGCAGCAGCGTAGGCTATAACGCACTCGTCCCCTTCCAGGGGGAGTTCAAGTCACCGGAGCCGAACGTCTTCGCGCTCCAGAACATTCCGATCTGCGACGTCGCGGACGATAGCGCGATGAAGAAGCGGAAGCGAGGGCGGCCGCGGAAGAACGAGAATTCGATGGCGATTGTGCCAGTAGCATCGCCTCTTCCTCCGCCGCCTCCACCGAAGAAGAAGGAAGATGGTGAGGGTTTTGTTGACCCGGTTTTGGAAGAGGTGAAGAAGAGGACGGTGGGGTTAGAGAATGAGGCTCAGGTTGTTGAGTTCTTGGAGGGTTTGAAGGGAGAGTGGAGTAGTCAAAGGAAGAAGAAGATGACTGTCGAGGCGAGTGAGCTTGGTTCTTTCTTGCCGGCTGGGTGGAAGGTCTTGCTTTCTGTCAAGAAGAGAGCCGGTCGTGCTTCCATTGTTTGTCGCCGTTACGTAAGGTTTTTCTCTTTGCTCATTTTATTTTTATTTAGTTTTGTTTCTTTCATTTGATTGTTTTGCTAGCTATAGATGCATGAAAGTGTGGTATGTTGTGTTTAATTGATTGTTCGAATTCAACGGCTGAATGATTTGTATATGGAAATTAAATTGACCTATGTGTGTCATTTCCCTGAATTGTTATTTGTAATGTGATAGTTCTTTGCATATATCCTATAGAGGTAGAGATTTGTAGCATTATTGTTATCAAGACTTATGTGTTGTTCTAGAGTTTTATAACACTATTATAGTATTAGTAATATCAATCAAGGTTTCATGTGATAGTACTTTGCAGATCCGAGAAAACAAAGCCTTGAATTCAACTATTGTTTATTGATTGATTGATTTATTTATTTTTTTATTGTTTTGGTCTCACAGTTCTCCATTGGAGGGAATTGTGTTCAAGTTCACGTGTTTGTTTTCTTCGCATTGTTGTGATGCTTGGCCAGTGTCAATTTATTTTTATTTTTGTGGGTCTTTCTTAAAGAATTTAATTCTAAGCATATTTCTAGTGCAAGCTATTGTAGCCTAGCATATTTCATTTTTTTAAACTGATCAGTTTTTCCTATACATGATCAACTCGGTGGAGAATGACACTCAATTTTCTTAGCGAGTCTAGTTTTAATTACACTCTCATTGTGAAGTTTTTACAAACCAATCATTGTTGTTGTTTTTTTTTTCTTTTAATTTTTTGGGGAGGGAGAGGGGGATAATATGTTCTTTGTTAACTTCTGATATTCTCAAGAAGACATTTCATCACATTTTGTGTTTGATCCAATTAATTTTGACTTTATTTTTTGAACAATGAATTGAAAATATTTCTCGTTTGGTGAAAATATAACAATTGATGTGGCTAACTCCTATTATCTCTGTCTTCCTCTTTGATTTGCTGTTGGTGTTTACCATCAATTAGGAGTAATTGACTAAGAAACAAAAATTAGAAAATGGATGGAGGGATGAGTGAGATTGTTGGGATTTGAAGGTTGATGGATTAAATTGATAGAATTGTTTTTTAGGAGTTAGTTGATGAGTTTTGATTTTGAAGAGAACTCCATTTGAATCTTCAAACCCTTCTCTTCTCTCCATTTCCCTCCAAAATCAAAACACAAACACACCCTAACGAACAAGAATGCTGCAAGTATTATTTCTGAGGATGGCAAATAGATTTTATTAAAATATTTAGTTGTGATAGCCATAACTTGAATTCTAATGGTAGAGACATGCATATATGCTTTCTTGTAGTTATAACTTCTTATACATATATATACATATATTAGATTCTTAATGGATTTCCTTAATTTGTTGCTTTGCAGCCCTTATGGGCAGCAGTTTGAGTCGTTCAAGGAAGTCTCTGCACACTTGCTTTCGTTTTGTGGAGAAGATATAAATATTGTAAAATCTAGTTATCCCGATGACAGTCCGCAGTATAATATCAATGTGCCATCTGGAAGTGTAAGCTATTATATTTGTGATGTTTTTCTTATTCTGTTCCAAAAATGAAAGACAGAAATTTTAGGGTTTTCTTTTCTTCCCTGTCCACCTCCCATCCAGCAGGTTCTTTGTTACGGCCCTGCTGGAGACGTAAAGCCTGATGCTGATGCAAGCTGTCTAAGTTTAGCTAGAACATCTGTAGAATCTCACCATAAAACGCAAGTTAGTGTTCCATCATCAACTGAAAGAGAGAAGCTAAACACTCTGAATGAGAATTCCAGTAGCTCTTTGGCTGGGGGTTGTAAATTAGGAGATTTTATTGGTGGAGTCTTTGACTATCAAACTGCAAATTATCGATCCATGATGGATGGTACCCATAATGTAAATTCAGTTCGCGGATGTTCAATTGAGGAAGATAGAGTTCTAAATCAGAACACGGTTGATATCATTGAAGTTAGTGGTGCTGCCTGCAATCCTATTCCTTTGGTTCTCCCAACTCCTGTCACCAATAATGAGAGTGGTATTATTCAACATTGTGATGAAATGAATTCTGTGACGTGCATAAGAAATGGTGTTAGTGATTTTAGTACCAAATGCCATGAAACTGCTCCCTGGGGAAATGCACAAACACTTGTTGACAACAATGGGGATGGTGTTTCTGAGAGACTAGTGGAAGATGAGCAGAATGTAGGTTCTGGAAGCAACAGGCCTTTTCCAAATGCTGAGGGGAAACGGTTTATAGGCAACAATTTAGAGATTAGTGATGGAAAGCTTGCTAAGGATGACAAGCAACACATTTTGTGTAGTGATCAGTCTGAAGTTAAAGATGTTTCTAGTAATTCTCAATTGCAGAGTAGTTCTGATGGATTTTCTCTTCCTCCATCTCAGAAAGAAATGAAACATTTTTCTATAAATAGTTCAGACAGAATGCAAAGTTTTATGCTGACAGAGTCTGCTATCGGAGACTGTTTTGACGGTGAATTATTACCTATTGACAAGAGAATTTCCCTTCCCACTGGCCACACAAATAATGTTTCTTTAAGCACGTGCACAGAAGGTGCCTCTGACTGTGGTGGGGTTGATGTTGCCCCTAATCTTTCAGTAGGAAATAATGTCAATGATAATCACGATCCTCCAACTGTTGAGCTTGTGACAAGCTTTGCAGAGGAAAAGAATCCATTGAATGACCAAAATCACAGAATAGACTATTTGTTGCAGACAAGTTCGAAATGTAACTTACTAACTCCTCCTGATGATGAGCAACCCTCGATTTTTGAAAATCTGTATGATATTTCTGCTGGTACCTTTGATGCTGCTTTCATGGAGCCTCAATTAGGGCTTGGTTCTCACAATAATGATGTTGCAATAGATACATATGCTAATGAAAGCATTATGCAGGGAACATTGCAAGGTTGTGAATCTGTTGCTCTTGGTAGCAGTGTTTTAAACCCATTTGATAAGCAAAGTGATAATGCAAATAAATCTTGCTTATCAGAGAATGCCAAGAGTGAGCAAGTTGACATACTTCAAACCAACTCTATGGGTATGCCTGACTTTCATTAGCAGTCAGATAGTTCGGGTGCAGATAGGCTGACTAACAAATATGCAGTGGATTAAAAAGTTTCTGAATTAAACATGTATGGTAGACTGGTAGTTCTGCAGAGTGCTCTGGTGGTAACCACAAGGCTCTGCTTGTATATTCTCAACTTCCTGTGAAGTGCGATAGCCTAGAAAAGGTAATGAAACACCCTTATATTCAGTGTATAGAAAATTATTTTATGATGAACTCGTGTGTCTAGGGATCTTCGATACCTCTTTGATCAAATTGTTGCTGAAAAAGGTTCAATTTTTCAGGTTGTTTGATGAGATAACAACATAGTGGTTAGCATGAAATATTTGCTTATGCATGCTTTTCTGTGTTTTTTGTTTTGTTAAATCAAAGTTACACTAGATGTAGATTCTCTCTCTCTCTCTCTCTCTCTCTCTCTGCTGATTCCTTTTCCTTTTGGTACTAGACAGAAAATTGGTTGGAGGCAGCATTATTTTGTTGATAGATTCAGAAGTTTGTGCTGGTGGCATCTCCATTAGAGATCATTTTGCAGTTCTGGTGTGATGCTTCTCATGCTTCTTGCTAGTACTCAGATGCTTGTTTTTCAAGAAGTTCCCTTTTGTTTTTTCATTTTTGTAGACTGGTATAATGACATCAAAATTAGGTCTATTCTAGATGTTAGTTAGGTTGATCATATGTTGGAGCTATTCTTTCTACTATTTTTTTTTTTTTTTTTGGAGAAATTCCAAATTACCTGATGATTTTGGTCTTTGACAAGAAAATAACCATTGCACCATCCTATTGATATTGTTTTGAGATTCTTTATCTTATGTGTACTGCCTGGTTTAAATTCCTTATCACATTTATTCGATTTTAATTGGTGTTCTCATCGCCATAACAAATTGGCTACTACAACCTTGCACTTATGAGGAAGATGAATTGGTTTTTTTTTAGCATGATGACTGATGAGCATGGAATTATGAGGGAACTCAAGGGTCGAGAGAGATCTAGTATTTAATTTCCCTTTAAAAGCTAACACTTAAAGAATCAAAGACAGTCCCTTTTATTACTGCATTAAAGATAGTCCCTCATATCATATTGAAAGGATTTCTTTCAAGATAGCCTAAAGTGATTATAATCTAAATTTTGATTTGATAACAGACAATAAATTTTGTAACTATAATTGTAGTCTCCTTTAGATTGTTACATTTTAAAATTGTAACATGATATTCCATCCTAAACAAGGAGTATGAAAGTAACTTTGGGTGAATCAAATAGGGAAATTGATTTTTTCAAATTTTTTTTCTGGTAAAATGTGATTTTTTACCTTACACTTTTTAAGTGAGACAAAAAGAAAAATATGAGAAAAGATATTGAATGATAAAAAATAATATTTTAACAAATAATTAAAGAAAAAAAAATTAAGATTCACTCTAATCAAATTGAGTGGCTTGAGTTGAATTTTAACACACCAAGGATCATCTAATCAAATTAATCATATGCATGATTTCTGAAGTGGTGCAAGGATAACTCAAATAGTTATGCCATCTAATCATAATTGATCTACGATTGATTTCTGAAGTGGTAGATGGACATGTCAAATATTTATATCTACGGGATAGGGATGTGAATGGGTCGGTAAAATTGGGTTTGATGTGATCTAAATTTGACCCGAAATATATACCGGGTCTATTTGTCAGACTCGAACCCGGTTCTAGACCCGATGAAACCTATACACTTTCGGGCTACGATTATACCGGGTAAAAATCAGGCCGTTAATATTACATTACCTTAATACCTTCTTATAAGTTAGCATGTGAAAATATCCAAATTTTCAAGATTCTAACCATTATTTGACATGGTAAAATTCACTTAAAAAAATATAATAAAAACTAACTCTTCTCTAAAATTAAAGCATAACCATAATCAATACTAATATTGTTTAATAATACCCAAGTCACCAAATATTTAAATTAATACAAATAACACAGTATTATGTATTAGTCTAAAGTCTTATACATTTTAAACATATAGTCTTATAATGACTAATAACACAAAATATTAAGGTTTACAATACTTAAATTCCACATAAGAATAACCATTATTCATTTATTCATCACTAATAACACAAAATATTAATTGTATATGATGACCGGGCCACCGGACCGAGTTCGGGTGACACCAGCTATGGCCCAGACCCGACTGGAAATAATGACCGAGTCTATTTTTGAGACCCTACCCGACCCTAGACCCGGTGAAATCACATCAAATTAACCCTTAAAGTGTTCGGAACCGGACCGGATTTTCGAACCGGACCGAGCCATACACACCCCTAGAACGGGATAAGTTTACTATTAAACATAAGTTTTTATTATTATTTCATGGCCTAAAATATTGTTTTGGAAAAACTACCAAAAGTACTTATGAAATTTACGAATACTGACAAAATTATCTATAAACTAAGAAAATTAACGATGTACCTTGAAAGATGGGTTCCGTACAACAAAAATATCAAAACCCTAATTTTTTGTTAATTTTTTTAATAAAATTTTCAAACTACTCCACCATTAACCTCAACTCACTTTTTCAACCTTTCATAACCCAACCTACACTTTTAAAATCTTTGCCATGGAGTCCAAAACTACTCCTACAACAGACTAGCCTGAAATCAATGGTGGTGGTGGAGGATCGGACCTCAACCACTTTAGTCATAAGTTTTCGAACCCTCTTTATGCATACAGACAGCACCATGACCCCTCTCTCTTCTCAGGTGCGCGACGACAATATTCTCTTCGGCTGGGTCAGGTGCGCCACGACAACGTTCTCCTCGGTTGGGACAGGCGCGCCACGGCGACGTTCTCCTTAGGTTGGGTCATAGGCGCGCGACGAAGGTATTGTAGCCACCTTAAGAGTGAGAAGAGGATGCAGTAAGAGGGGAGGAGATTGGCAGTGATGGAATAGGTGGGTGGCGGACGACAGTGAGAAAGTAGGAGGAGAGTTATGTGACTCTGAGAATTTTTTAGAGAAGGAAAAGTGAGGAAAGAGAAAGAAGTGGAAAAAGAGGGAGTGACGGTAGAACGAGGTTAGGGTGGGGTAGTTTGTGAATCTTATTTAAAAATTAACAAAAAATTAAAATTTGGATATTTTTGTTGTACGAAACCCAATAACTCATCTCTCATAGATACATAGTTAATTTCTTTAATTTATGAGTATTTTTGTCACCATTCATAAAATTTATGAGAATTTTTGGTAGTTTTTTCTATTATTTTTTGTTCGTAAGCAAAAATTTAAAATATATATTCTCATGAATCATTAAGATTTGGAATAAATTTATAAACTTGTAAAATAAATTCATCAATGAGGTGGAGTAATTTTTTACTTTGTTGGGTCAATTTTAAAGTATATTATTCACATTGTTTACAAAAATAATTATCTACTTAAAAGAACCTATTAAATTAAGATTGGGAAGTGTTAGGTAAATAATAACCATCTTGAACAATATGAACAATCACCAATCAAGTACATCCTAATTTAATACTACTAATTAAATTTAAAATTAATTTATTTTTTTAATCCTATTAATTCACATTGTTCACATATTGTTCAAAAATATTGTTAGTTACCTATACTTTTCCAATAAATAATTAACTATTTTTATATTTGGGGAGATAAAAAATAAGGTGAAGGCTGACATGCATATAAAGCATGCCGAGACACTTAAACCAACCATAGTGCTTTAATCTGTTGACGAAAAAGGTAAAGAATGAACCAAGCAAGTGAAACCTCTCTCTCAGACTCTCACGCACTGGTAAAAGCTGAACGGTGATGCCGTTGCCACCACCGATCGTCGCACCCACCAACTGATACCAATAGCAATAACCCCCTTCTTCTTCTTCTTCTTCTTCTTCCCACTCCCCATTTTCCAAACCAACCCAGCCCCTCTTTTTTTTATTCATTTTTCAGAAAAAAAAAGAAGAAAATAAGAATCTATCCATTCAGATTTTGCCACGTCAGATCCTCTCATCTCTGTCTTCACGACCTTCCTTTCATCTCCCTCATTCCCCTCTTTTTCCCTTCAAATCCTGTACGCTATACGATTAGGGTTTTCCATTCCCCCAAACTTCCTTTCTTTTCTTTTTTTTTCCCCCCTAACTTTTTATTTTTGGAAACTCTTTTCGGCTCGGTTTGGTGCCAATTTTTGGTTCGTTCGTTAGTCGAGGGGGAAAAAAAGGAACGAGGGAGATGATGAGGTTTTCGGGATCGGAGATCGTGGTCGCCACGCTGCTCTGTTGGAGCATTTCTTGCACCGGCCAACCGCACAAGGTTTCGGTTTCTGCCGCCGACGCCGCCATATGTCCGAAGGAGACAGTCTTTGATTTCATATTAGGGTTTCGAGATGCGACCTGCTCGCTCCCTGATTCCGTTGGATCCATCCGTTACACTGG
>NC_029791.2:121299782-121300640 GCF_000816755.2 Arachis ipaensis | reverse complement strand
TTGTAATTTTAGGATTATTGCTTTGACTACCCTTTTTGTGATATTGAGATGATGAATCTGTGATTGCTTTAATTTTCAATAATTTGAGTTTGGAATTTGGAAGCTGGAACTGCTTATTATGCTGTTTAGGTTTCATGTCTTCAGCAACTGTGAATCAACGTGCCTTGTTGTTGGCTAGCTAATTTTAGAAACCGTAGGGATTGCATTCGCCAAAGGAATAGTAGGAGTGGTTTTAGGGAGCTTTATACTTGAGAGTTTACAGAGAAAGGGAAGGGGAAGTGGGGAACACCTCAGCAGCTCGCCCTTCCATACCCCGGGGTTTCAGGGTCATATATTTCAGTGTGTAGGATCGTAAGGAGAGGATCCACTTTCACAAGACATGTTCTGCTTTGTCACTGCCATCCGTAGCCCTTCCCACTACCATAGCTCCCAAACAGACCTATGTTATTTTTCTTCGTTGCTGTTATCCGATCATGTATGTTTTCAAAGAAACTTTGATTTGTTAAATCCAGTTCTTAGAACTTCTTTCAAATGTTTATGGTTGCTGATAGAGGATTGTAAGTATGAATTTATGATGCCTAATTGCCTATTGAAACTATGCAGGGAGATGAGGTTACTTTGCAGAAGGCATTGAGTATGGTTCACAAGAATAGTCATGAATATGTAGCTGTACTTTTCTATGCATCATGGTGTCCTTTCTCTCGGATTTTTAGACCAGTTTTCTCAATCCTGTCTTCCCTATACCCTTCCATTCCCCATTATGCTATTGAAGAATCATCTGTTAGGCCAAGGTTTGTGTTTTCAGTCCCAATTCCTTTCTTTCAAGTTTCATGGATTCTTTCCATTTAATGCCTATTT